>NC_056725.1:1685673224-1685828224 GCF_019279795.1 Protopterus annectens | reverse complement strand
AAAGCAAACTACCTGGGTCAGAGAGTCCCACTACATCCCAGGGATATTCTTCTTAATGTGTCTTAAAAGCACTTATAAAAATAAGGAAAGATGATTTAGGCTGGGGTAACAGTAGACCCCAGACTTACTCTAAACAGCATACCATAAGGGAACTGAAAAAAAAAAAAAAAAAGAGTCAAACCCTGCATCCTCTTATTGAGGAAATTAATCTTATGTGCCATCACTAGATATCAGGAATAACTGAAAATATTACTTACGTGTCTTAAAAATATGTAAAGTGAAAGAGCAGAAAAGGTTTCAAACTCTGGACCCTTTACACAGAAAGCACACTAACACCCTACAGTAAGTAATCCATTAGTGTAGCTGAGGTTTTTTTTTACATAATAAGAAGCCTGAAGCTCTAATGTCTGGCAGGTCCAATGTTTGTAAAAATCTGTGCATCGAGGGACACTGGAGGGAGGCTTTAATACAAAGCCAGAAGGAACACTAGATGACACCATGGAGATTATTTAAACTATTACTGGGACTCAATTAAAAAGTTAGTAGAACAGCATGTCTAGTATCAGTATGCACTGTACACACACTACGGTGAATGAAAATCTAATGTCTGCCAATATCAACTGACTATAAGAATAAGTGATTTACAAGAGGAGGGACAAATAAATAAGAAGAGACATCTAACAATTCAAAGACAGGCACATGGTGTGTGTGGGGGGGGGGGGGTAAATGGGTCGGTGCCCGTGCCAACACAATGCATGAGCTGTCAGTGTTTACTACAGTAGGAAAGTGCTGATTAGTACTAGCAGTAGTTAATGGTGATGTAGAGGCATGCACATTAACTACGAATGAGGTCGTTCTTCATTGCTGCTTAACATGTTTCTGAATTGCAAATCTACACATCATGTAACCAGCATCTTTTAACCACAGCTCTTAAGGCCAGCTCTGGGGTTCTTTCTGAATCCCTGGGTCAGTGGAAAACACTAATGTGCACTGATTTTCAAACTATCATCATATTTAAAGTAACCATTTTATGCAGTACTTTTAAGATATTTTCCAAATGTGCTTAATTTAAAAAGAACTGCATACTACATAGTCCAAACTCTGATGCCATAGTCTTACTGCAAATGTGTAACAAAAGTGAAATTCATATTTGTCATCACAAGGAGAAGACAGTTATTATTGTATTATAAATGCTACATTAAAATGTCATGCCTGTAGTAGAATCCCATCATTATTTTTAGTACTAATGTTTTTCCTGATTGTATTATTTTTTTTCAATCTATTTTTCTTGAATTAAATATTGTAGGAGTTCCACCGTGGCGACCCCTAAGCCGAAAGAAGAAGAACAACAACATAATGTATTAGAATAGTAGCATTGCATGTTGTGATATAATGAAAATGTAATTCATTTTTTTGTTTTAATAGTTATCAGGAAAAATAAATAAGGTGGTGAATTTATTGTTTAGTGACAGCTCTTTCTCTGAATTTATCTCTTTCAGACTCCTCTGTGGAAATCTGTCTATATCTAGCCATTTCAACCACAAAATATCTGACTCTCATTTGCCTCTTATTTATTCACAGAACAAATGGCTCCTTAGATTCCTAGTTAAAGGAACTAAACCTTCATCAACAAATAAATAAGGTACACTGTCATGATACATTCATATCATACTATTTCCCCCTCCTGTGGAACAAAATTCCATTACTAACACTAGCTATGTTTTGCACAACACATATTTTAACAAGCTTACTGCAATTGCATGATACCCATTAGCCCAACACATACTAACAAGCAGTACTCTTTTGCACAGCACTCGGGTTTGTATAGGGTTTGCACAGCACTCGGGTTTATATAGTAATGGTTTGCACAGCACTCGGGTTTATATAGTAATGGTTTGCACAGCACTTGGGTTTGTATAGTAATGGTATGCACATAACTCGGGTTTTTGTAGTAATGGTGAATGCAGAACAGGTAGGAAATATATTTTCATGTTCAAATCTAACAATATGCCTTAATATTAACCTGACAATAATATTACTTTGCACAGCACATACTGTAATGAATCTACTACTTTTCCTTGACACCCATTTGCCCATCAGATGCTAAGAGTACCCTTGCTTTATGCAATGCATATTAAAGCCCCCTGTATTAAACTGACATAGAATAATCTAACTGCCAAGAGCACTGCACAGCAAAATATTAATTATATATCAAAATGGAAAAGCTTGTATATAAATTTATTCAACAATACACAAATGAAAATAGGGGTGATACTTCAAGGGATAATCATTTATGGTACTATAGTATGTAATTATTATCAGTATATCATTTCTTCTCTTTCTGTATCTGTGTATGTTAATTACTTTCCAAAAATCTTCAAAAGCACAATTATAAGTAATATTGACTTGAAACTATGGTATGAACTATATAGCCCCATAAAAATAACCAGAAGTGTTTTTTTTTTTTTACAGAACTAATGCAGCCAGAATAAAAGATTGGGATCCAAAGAACTTTAATTGTTGGCTTCAATGTTTTAAAGAATTAAGTATTAAAGAAACTCAGGATATTCTAAATGAATATGCATTGGACTTGCAGGAGTGAATTCTTTTACAAAATGTCAGAATCTATGGTAAACAAAAAGTCATGTATTAAGTCAGTCCCAATATAGAAACAACCCAACTTTAATTCATCTCATTCATGAAGCAACTAATAATGAATCTTTTGTACCAAACAATTTCAAAACTTTGCAAAATTCTAATAATTTACAATATAATGTCAAATTCTGGAAGCATATTACTCTTGGGAATTATGAATCTTTAACTATAATTAACAAAAATCAGTTAAATTCGATAAATAACTCATCTTGGTCTCAAGACTGGAAAATGCTCCCTTGGAAAATTTTATATAGAGCTTTCTTGACACAAAATAGAATTACAAAATTCAATTAAAAAGATATACAATGTTGGAGATGCCTAAAAAATATGTCATGCAGACTGGATACCTATATTTTATGACTGCCCACTCATAAGGTGAAAGGTAATGGATTTCTTAAAGGTACTATAGTTTGATAAATTTTCTTTGTCAAAAATGTTCATTTTACTTAATATTATAGAAAGTACTAAAATGGATAGAATAACTACTTATTTATTGTGGACAATTTGTTAGTAGCAAGAAAAAATATAACCAGGAACTGGAATAAAGCATCTACAGCTCATTTTGAAGATGTTTTGTCATCATTGAAGGAAGCAGCATTTAAACTGACAAAGATAAAAGAATATTTTTCCAAGACTGTTACACAAGAATTCTTGGGCTAACGTTATTTTGTTAATAAGCTTAAATCAGAACATTTAGACATATGCTATACTTTAGTTTGATCTATTGTTTTAATATCATATTGGGATGTTTGTTTTCAGTTTTATTAACCAAATATTCAGGCACCTTTGTATATTTGTATATAGTACTCTTTACTTGTTTATTTATTTTCTTAAATTGTTAAAAATAATTTCTTATATATTTGTTAATAATATATTAACTTATGAAGATTCTTATAAAACTATTTAAACATGAAAAAAATAAAGTCCCTTGAATTAAAATGGCATAGAATAAGTTAGCTATATACTGCCAAAAGCATTGTACAGCAAAATGTTAACAAATGTCCTGCTATACCATAATACTCTTTTGTTCAATACACATTATCATCAGCACTGTTTCACACAATATATATTTAACTATATTGTGAGATGAAACAGATTGAAAATAGTTTGCAAAATCAACATCTGATAGTGAAGCTCTCATAATTTGCTTTGCAAATAATCATGATGGAAAAACAATGTACACTATTATTAAATGTGTGCAAAAAAACTGATTCTGCAATTGAATAAAAAAGGAAGGCTTTCCAATAACATAAGGAACGTGTTGCATTCTACTTTACAATGCCATGTTTATTTTTAATTTATGATTATCCCAGACTAACATGCATTCCTTAATAATTATTCTAGAAACCAATATTCCAAACTAAAAACTAATGTCTTTTGGCTTTTCCCAGTTAGGGGTTGCCACAGTGGAACTCCGGTCCACTAATGATTGGCAGTGGATTTTTTATGGTGCCGAGTTGCCAACCCGATGCCCAACCTTCAAAGAAGGCACACCCATTCATGCACGCACCTACCTGCATGTCTTTAAACGTCACTTGACTGCGGGGAGGACATGCAGACTCCACACAGAAGGCGCTCCAGCCAAGAATCGAATGGGAGAACCTCTTGCTGTGAGGCGACAACGCTAACCACCTCACCACCTCATTTCCCATAATATTCCAAACTGTATTACTGAATTTTAAAAAGATGCAAATTGTCTTCAAGAAAGAAGGAAAGCAGCAGTGACTTTCCCTTCAGCTACATAGTATAAGACAACACCTCCTCATTAATATTAATAATAAATGCACTGGAACTGTATTGCACTACTGATACTTGGCAAAAACTATCAGATTAGTTAAACAGCTATAAATGTTATTATGTTGAAATATCTGTTTGAGGTTATAACTGCGTCTCTATGGTCTCTAGGATGTACTCAGTTACTTAGTTCAGATCTCAATTTCAAAAATGCTTATATCTGCTGGAAGAGACATTTGAAGTGCTGATGCCTGTACTGAGTGCAAAGGACTAATGAATGTCTGCTTTAATTTGCCACAACAACTTAATAGTACTGACAATTATTTAGTGCAGCTCTTAGTTTCAATAGAGGTTACCTATGCTGGATCACCTATTTGAAGTGTTAATTGCTTTCCATGCTACCTGCTAATCAGCTGTGCTGGTACAATGCATCACTTCTGCTTCCTCACAAGCAAACATAAAATAGCTTAGTGATATGATCAAAAAGTAATCAGGAAATGTGTTCTGAACTGCATTATCTGTGCCAGAAACAAGTGTATTTATGCAGCAAATGGGAAAAATTGCTAAGAGAAAACGTGACAGAAAAATATACAAATTATGGCAAGTTTTATTTTAGTAATATTTATAAGTCTTCCAATATGAGATTTCTGTACAATTTTATATGTAGAAAAATAAATTAAAGGCAATATTAACTCAAACTGAGAAGATCTCTAAGGAAACATTAAATGGCACAATCTATTTTTATAACGGTTGTGTAGCAGTACAATTCCCTAATAAAATTGATTAGGCATACTACAAATCTGTGAAGTCCAAGAAAAAAGAGAGGTGGATACTCCAAGACAATCGAAGCCAACCAGGAACTCAAACCAAAGTTGAAATAAAAATTATTTTATTCCTGAAGACAGTAAGCGCTTTCGCGTTGCTCAGAACGCTTCATCAGACTTTAATAAAAAACAAATGTGCTTACTCCACTTAAATACACAAATCCAACCAATAAAATATGTTATATGTGCATTCAAAACAACCAGTAGGAGCAACAGAAATCGTCACATGAAGAACATCTCTAAAAACATTTTAATGCCTAAAAACACAAAAAAGACAATAAAAGTTGTCACTTAGAAAACATTCCTAAAAAATATTACTAGATGTGTATAACCAATAAATAAAAAATGCATAAATAATAAACATAAAAATGAAATAAAAATACATATAAATGGTATAAAAAGTGTGTGAAAAGAGGGGGGGGGCACTAAAGAGAAAATATATATACATTATATACAAAACTCTATAAAGGACAACATATGCTACAGTATAGGTGTACAGCAACAACAATGTATATATGTAGAAAAGAACAAATTCATTCATCATACTTCTATGTTAATACCTATATGTATAGTGTGTCTACTAACGTCTGAATGGCCTATCTACTAGGAAGGGTTTTAAGGACAGTTTATCATTAAGACCATGCCCTTTGTCAGCTCTAAACTTAATGATCCATTTTATCTCTTCTTTCTCAGTGGTATTATTGATGTTACCTAGCCTTTCAGTTGCCTGTAGGTGTCCTATAACCATGAAACTAAAAGTGTGTGTAGATCCATAGTGTATAACATGTCTAGCTAGGGCATTTCCTTCATTTTCTTTATGAATGGCATAGACATGTTCTCTAATTCTCTCTCTCAGAGTTCTATTGGTTTTTCCCACATAGAAACTCTGGCATTTTTTACACACAGCTAAATATATAACATTTCTAGATCTACAGTCTGCATAGTCATTGAACTCATATTTAATATTGCTATCAGGGTGTGTAAATACATTGGAGTTCATAATAAAACCACATTGGTTACAATTTCTACAGGCATAAGTACCTTTCCTATGTGAAGTAATCTTATTACTGTTCTTTTTTTCATAGCATAACAAACGTTTAAGAGATTTTGTATTCTTATAACTAATAGCAGGCCTATCACCCACTAATCCTTTGATGTCATCATCTAGTAATAAAATATTCCAATTTTTCTTTATTATATCAACAACAGAATTATTAGTATTGGTATAAGGAATTGACAATCTTTTTCTCCTGTCCCTAATCCTAATTGGACGCTCATACATAGTGTCATCATTCTTAATAAAAGGTGATACAATCCGCTCACTACATGTTTCTTGTATAACTAATAGATCCTTATTGAGATATCCTCTATCAATAAATTCTTGCTGCATAGTATGAACTGCTAGAGATAAAGCATCATCTTCACTTATGATACGTGAATGACGTATCAATTGATTTTTTACAATGTTCTTATGAATATGTGGAGGGTGCATACTAGTCCTATGCAGAATAGCATTTCTTCTACAGGGTTTTTTATAAATATCTGTTGTTAAACGACCCCTATCTAAAATTAATGTAACATCTAGGAAATCTATTCTAGTGGATGAAGTTATAGCAGTCAAAATCAGGAAGGTAGTGGTTCCATTAATATATAACATAAACTCTTCTAAAATTTCTGTATCTCCTTCCCAAATCAGAAAAATATCATCTACAAAACGTCTGTAATGCCTAATGTGACTCGAAAAACTCATATGCTCTAGTATATAAGTGACCTCCCAGTATGCCAGTACAAGGTTGGCATATGAGTTGGCGCAGGATGTCCCCATCGCCACACCTTTGGTCTGCAGATAATATTCACCATTAAACAAAAACACATTATTGTTCAAAACAATCTCCAATAACATGGTAATCTTTATAACCACAGTGTTACACATCCCTTTACTCATCAGAAATAATCTCAAAAAATCTAGTCCTACATCATTAGGTATACAAGTAAACAGGGAGGCTACGTCTAAAGTTACTAGTATATCAGGCTGTGATCGATCATTAATGCCATTGTAAACTGATAAAGTTTCAAGGAATTGTTTGGTATCTCGCAAAATAGAACTGGTAGAGTCTACTATAGGTCTAAGTGTTTTCTCTAAGAAAATGGAGATGGTTTCAGTTATCCATCCACGACCTGAAACTATAGGTCTCAGTGGAGGGTTAGTCATGGTCTTATGTATCTTAGGCAAACCTCTAATGACCGGTATAACTGGATTCTCAATCAAAAAATATTTATATAAATTTTCATCAATAACACCACACATTAGCATATCATACAGATCAGCATGCACAGAGTTAATCAACCTATTCAAGCCTGGCTTATCTAGCTTTTTATATGTAGAATCATCAGACAACATTTCAAGCATAGTGTCATTATAGTAACTACTATCCAACAACACAATTGCTCCACCCTTATCTGCTGGTCTTATTATTATACTTTCATTTTTCTGTAACTTTAGTAGAGCTACTCTCTCTTCACTAGACAAATTATAATATCTTCACATACTTTTTTACAGATAATCATCTGGTCTGGTTAATTTAAAATGGCAAAACGTGGTGTTACATAATATCCAAAAATGTTGATGCAAATGCTAACAGCTGGAATAGCTTTCTCAAATGTCAAGGATGGCGCTGTATCTTTCTTATCTGTTTAATAACCTGATTTTTTTCACATTTGACAATGTCCTGGTAATCAAGTAGCTAAATCACAGGTTTGATTATCAAGCTTACAACCTACTGGCTTTCAATAGCCTTGTTGATATTTTCTACTTTCACTATACATATCAAGGCTATCTTTAACCAGAGTTACTGATTGCCTTCTTCTGATTGAAAATGTTGTGCAACGTATCTGTCATTTTGTTCAGCTATTAATATTTATTTTTAATATTATGCTCCCAAATCTTTTATTAGCTCCCCCTAGTGGTGGAGCATTCCAGACATAGACTTTTAAATAAAACTATATCAGATATTGTCTTGTACCTCAGGCAGTGGTTACATCTAAGTACTTTATAAGAAACAAAATATAATGGCAGTTCTTGATGCCTTTCTGAAGAGGTCAGTTTTTATAATACCATGATTGTGTCTTTCGGCTTTTCCCGGTAGTTTATTATTGTGCATAAATCTTTAATTATGTTGTTAGTTTTTATGATTTGAACTTTTATTTTAAAATTATAATTTCTGTTCTGGTTGCCAAGTCTCACAATACCTCATTTGGAGACATTTTTTTGTGGACCACCTTGGAGAAATTCTGCATTTTTATTGATGCAAGTACGCTACCCAGTTTGCAGTCCCTTGCATATCTGGTCATCCATTTCCCATTTTCCAATTTAATTTTTAAGAAGAATACCTGAAAACAAAGTGGCTCTTATAAAGAGCCCTGTGGGACACCAGTGGTAACCACTTTGGTGGACACCAGTCACTCTCTTCTACCCTGACTATCTGCTTCCTCTTGATTAACGGTGTTTTACTGATTGAATTACATACAGCTTGATATCTAATACTTTTGTTTTTAATTTTCTCCTTATGTGTCTCAGTGTCACGATCTTTAACAAGGTTAAGATATGCAAAGTATCAGCATTCCAGGCCTTCAGCAAGTGCAGCTCTTAACACTTCAGAGTATGTGACAATATTCAAAAGGCTAGATCTCACCTTAATAATCTCATAATCTTGAATCCCTAACAGAAATAGGCATGCTGAGTCATTTTGGAGTAAGCTGTATTATGACTGAATCCATACAGAACTGGATCATGGTCAAATGGGGCCATAGGCAGGGGAATGGGCAAGAGATCCCTAAACATTCTGGCATCCTATCACTTGTCTCTCTAGCCACAATTACCATAAACACTACTCAAAACTGTCACCGTGTATGCTATTTTCTTCTTTACTTTTGAAATAAAGGCAGAGATATGGATTTAATTTAAAACTTTTAATTTAAATACCATTTGCTGAACAGGTTAATCTCACTAGTCTAGTAATGTCTTTTCAAGGGAGATCCTTGATGGTATTTATACTACTAGGGGAACTCCCCCTATTCTTTTTGATAGCTCAGGTGGATCTAAAGGATCTCACAGCAGTTGCCATAAACACAGACAGATAGGGCTTTAGTTTAACAGCTCATCTAAAGGATGACACACTCAGGAGTACAATACTCCACCCCCTTAAAGTGCACTGCAATATCAGCAATCCACCTAGAAAATGCAGGAATAGAACCCACAGCCTTTTGCACCAAAGGCAAAGTATGCTACCGGTTGTGCTACTAACACTGCTTTGAAACTCTAAAGCACAAACACTGATGGCCATTTGCTAAACAAAACAGCTGCACATTGAAAACAGATTTAGCATGAGTAACAGTAAACTTTCCTTCCCTTGAAACTCACATTCCCTGAAAATGTACTGAAACTCACATTCCTTGAAAACAGACCCCTGTAGTTTTGAAGATTTTTTATCCATTAAGCAGTGAAACAAATGTATGAATCAATAAAAGACAAAATTATCCAGTTCATCACATTTCAATCAACACTGATGACCAAGTGAGCACTCTGATAGCTGGTTTAGAGGATTAAGGTTCTTGTCTCCTGTAGCCCTAATTAAGGCATTTTACACACACACACACACACACACACACACACACACACACACACACACACACATATGCACAGTGTACCTACTGAAGAAACAGTCGCTGTTCCAAGTTCTCTGGCCAACATGCATTCCAGAAAAGGATGGAAGCAAGCAGTTCAATGTGCATTTGAGAAATAGGAAGTTCCAACATGTATTTAAATCGCACACAAAGTGTGTCCTTAAAAAAAGAGTGTAAAATTGTTGTTTTTAATTGTTTAATTAAAAATTAAAATTCATGGCAGACCACCACCACCACCACCACAGGCCCTGAGTAACTGCCTATGTCACCTAGTGCTGGACCAGGCTCTGAATCCATTGCTTTACAGAGAATAGTGTTAGGCTAATAAGCCTAACATTTTTTGGGTCTGATGTACCCCTCCCATTGTGAACTGGTACTTCAACAGTCTATTCCCTTATGTTATCCCTAATGTTATAAGTATGTAAGATATAAAACCTCTTAGATAAATCATGTAAGAATACAATTATTACCTCAATAACTTTCACAAATTTAGAAAATCAACTCCGTTTAATGTACAGATAATAAACATATTCAAACGCAGCCTTCCTTCTTCATCATCTTTCTATTTTAGAATCATCATCTCAAGGACCATTAGTAAACTACCTGAAAACTTGAAAAAGAAATCCAACCCAAATCATTATAGCATTCATCTTACCTTCATACATATGGGGGCCAAACCACTCACACATATTTTGAATCTTTCTGTCACCACTGGCAGAGTATCCTCTCAATGTAATTACTCTTTAATTATCCCCCTCCCTAGAAAAGGTCCTAACTCTACTCCACATGACCACAGACAAGCACAATAATAAAGGTTTTGGGGGAAAATCATTTAAAGTCAGCTACTTGTGCACATAAATAAAAATGGAATCCTTACTGACTCCCAACATATTTTCAAAAGAAGGTCACAACACTGTCACTGCTATCTGTACAGTGACAGATAAGATTTATCTGACAACTGAGAAAAGATACCCCCACACTTATTCATGCTTCTCAGAATGTGACCACTTAATCCTATAAGTAAACTGCAACTTCTAGGATTCAGCCCAAATGCTTTATCTTGGTTCAGTAACTATGTAATGCAGAGGAATTTATAATTAAATCCAGAGATATGCTAACAGAAGGGGGCACCTTTACATTGGGGTAGCAAGAGGGGTCTGTTTGTAGACCATAATATCCTCATTATTTGTAAATTACATCATAAAGAACATATATCCCTGAGAAGTAACCTTCTGCCCAGGTGATATAACCCTTCACAAGCCTGAACCACATCCAAAAAGAACTTCAAAATGACTTCTACTGACTGTGCTACTGGTTCAGAACTAACATCAACAAATTAGCAACCATGCCTTTTCATTAGTTAAAGGCTAGCTTAAAGTAAACAAATGTTCCTGGAAACTCCAGACAAAAAGAAAATAGTACAAGTATTGCAATATCAATACCTTCTGCTTACCCTTGACCACAGACTAATAGCCTCATATATCATTGCCTCACATCTTATTCCTCAAGCAAGGCAGTTTCTAGGAACCAATGTCTTCATTCCTCAGTTGGTACAGTATATTCATATTATACCCTAAATTAATTCAGAAACAGAGTCAATTTAAGCCATCACAGACAGAACAAGTTCTCCTAGGAATTAACACAACCGTACCTTCCTAGAAATAAATGTAACTGCCAGTGATCACTTGTTCATAGGTTCATAGGTAGGTACTAGGCTATCGGCCCTAGGGCCTGTACAAGTCTAGCCATAACGATTCCCTGGCTATTGCTTCCCAAAATATTTACTTTCCTGGACCCCTGTCTAGCAGGGCTACTGATGTGATCCCCGGGGTGAATTTCCTATCTCCTATCCAGTCGTCAAGGTTCCTCTTGAAGAGGGCAATTGAGGCGCTCTGCTTGACATGTATGGGCAGCCTATTCCAGAGTATGGGAAGTCTCTGGGTTAGGAACCTATCCCTCCAGCATGTTCTATTCATCGTGATGACAAGGTTAAGATCCCTGGAGCATGTGGCCTGGAGGGATTGGGATTTCTTTAAGTGTAGCATGTCCAACAACTCTGGGTTTATCATGGCCTTGTATGTTAGGCAGAGATCGCCTCTGAGTAGGCGATATGGGACAGAGTATAGCTGGAGTTTCTTTAGATGGTCAGCATAAGGCATCTGCTTTAGGCCTGTGATTCTTTTTGTGAGGTATTTCTGCAGCCTTTCTAGTTGTTGCAGATGTCTTGTGAGGTACATACCAAATGGGGCACTGTATTTTATAATGGGTCTAATGAGGGATGAGTACAGAGGGACAATGACCTCCTTTTTTCTGGATGAAAATCCCTTAGTGATGAGGTGTGCCACGTAGAAGGATTTTCTAACTGTTGTGGCTATGTGGTTATCAAAGGTGAGACCTCTGTCCATTAGCATATCTCTGGATTTAATTATAAATTCCTCTGCATTACATAGTTACTGAACCAAGATAAAGCATTTGAGCTGAATCCTAGAATTTGCAGTTTACTTATAGGATGAAGTGGTCACATTCTAAGAAGCATGAATAAGTGTGGGGGTATCTTTTCTCAGTTGTCAGATAAATCTTATCTGTCACTGTACAGATAGCAGTGAGAGTGCTGTGACCTTCTTTTGAAAATATGTTGGGAGTCAGTAAGGATTACATTTTTATTTATGCACACAAGTAGCTGACTTTAAATGTCTCATCACAATTTCAGTGTTTAGTGTACTGCCACCTATGTGGTAGTTCACAGGTACGTTCTGCTCTCCACAGTTACCTCCAGACTCTTCTATGAAAATTACGGTCCTAACCTAAAAACATACTAAAACTCCAAACCTGTCCAAAGAACCTATTTATATAGGAAGGTAGCCCCATGACATTTCAAAGATCCCCTTTTATCCAGCACATAGGTGAATATGTTTTAGCAAATTAATGCCAGCAAGCTGGAACCCAAGAAAGCTAAATAGCATCTTTGATAAAAAGCCTACAGCTTTTTGTGCTTCTGGGACACAGGACAGTCATACTACAGTTGACATAACATGTGAAATCCATAAAATAACTAATAAACATAAATACCACACCCATTAAAGAACAAATAAATTAGCAAAAGCAAGTACCCAGGTTTGAGATTATGTTACTATATTTTTCTCTTTCATTTTTTATCTCAAGAATAATTTATCTTGTGTTACAATAATAAACATGTTGCTCTGATGATCTAATCATTGTAATTCTATTGTGTATTAAGATTCCATTGTATGTAACTCTGTCATCCTATGCCTGGATATTAACTCTCTCTGTGTAGTATGTGAAAAATGTAATACAATTCAGTTTCACTACGATTTATAATGTGAATAACTCTGTCGTGTTGCAACTGTCTTCATGCATGGGTAGAGACTGAAATAGGTCTTAGGACCAGACCACTTATCTGGTCAAGAAATTATATATATATAAGTAGATGGATGGATAGATATAAGTCAGGGGTATTCTATGTGCTAACCTTTTGTTTAACATAATTGACAGGGTTAGCTAAGTTTCCTTGATTCTGTGTAAGGTTGTTCCATGTAGAAAACCCCCAAATGTTGTCTGGTGCCATTGATATGAATTTTTTTTTTTTGCTGTAGTAGCAATCAACATGTCTGTAGTTACATAGTTATACAGTAAATATCCACTATATAACATGTCTGTAGTTATATAGTTATACAGTAGATATCTACTATATAACATGTCTGTAATTACATAGTTATACAGTAAATATCCACTATATAACATGTCTGTAGTTATATAGTTATACAGTAAATATCTACTATATAAAATGTCTGTAATTACATAGTTATACAGTAAATATCCACTATATAACATGTCTGTAGTTATATAGTGGATATCTGCTGTGTGTTTATGCCTCTCTGAAATATTTAGTTGCTTGTTATGACAATTTTTTTTCTGCTTGCACATTCACTGTGTCTCATGACTGGGTGATCACTTCATGATTTATTTATAACATATATTTGCAGTTTTACCTTTTAGCTCTCTGATGTGATTAAATATTACCTTATTATTGATTTCAGCCTTTAAAACCAAGCTAAATTCATAGTCAAATCTGGAATATTTGTTAAGAAAAAAACTTTGCTTCATCTAGACATTTTTATGACCTGGGTATTTTCTTAAAGAGAAAGTGCCTCCTTTTTTTCTATTGTATATCTTAAGTTTGTAATTCAACCAAAGTTTTTTGTTCAGTTCATCTGTATATATGTGTATTACAGATAAGAGTTCATGAACACAGAAGTTCATAATATCATAGAGCTCATTGACAGTATTCTGAGAAAATTTGTTTTGGTCATTAAAGACAGTATTGTATTCCGTTTTCACTGCTTCTACAGGCATTCTTGTGTCCTTCTCTGTATTATGGTAATGAAGGGTTGGTGCTTTAAGGTCTGTGGCTATCCCCCTCCCCCCACTGGCTCAGCTTTTCAGAACTACAGCTGAAGCAAGGAAGCCACATAAGCTCTCCTCTAAGAACAACACTGTTTTGGCTGTGAGTCACTCATTTTTAATAACTGGAAGCAGAAGGGTGGGTGTTGGCAAGTTTGCACTCGTCACTCTGTCCTACTTTCATACAATGGTGGCTGATGCCATTCCTGTCTTCCTTAATTCTCCTTTTCTTATAGTTGCTCTCTTCTTTATGCAGCCTCTGTCTGACAGCCTTGTCAAATTAACAGAAGAATTAGGTTGTGATGTAAGACTAACAGAAAGATGAGGTTCAGAATAAGAGAACATTTACTGAGTATTAAGAATATGGTTATGACAAATGCTTTAGCTAAACACGTCTCTATTGAAGGACCCACACATACATTCAGGTTCATGGCAATAAAGAAGATAAGAGAGAATGAATGTGGCGGGGACATAGTGAATGGCACTGAAACATCTGAAACAAGATGGATCATTAGGCTAAGAGCAGACAGGGGCAAGGGCTTAAACGACAGGATTCCCTTGAAACCAATTTTAAAGAATGGAAGGCTTTTTAAATAAACAGAAGCATACTCATAATGTGCTTGTGAAAGTTTTTTTTAGGAAGAAGTTGTTACTGTGTTTTTATTTAAAAATATTTTATGCTTCTTCTAGAATGGAAGGAATGTAACAGGACATTTTCTGTTTTAAATGTTGGGTGGAATGCCTAATTGATGTTTGATTACCAACATGCACTGATTGGACAGTGGTTTTGATGAGCAGTATAAAATATGTAATAGCCTTGATTGTTATTACGGTCTGATGAAGTGATGGGATACATCACGAAAGCGCTAACCTAACTTACAATAAAGACGTGGATTTTATCATTTCTGCATCTAAGCTGTGGTTTCTCCATCCTTTGGTTGGTTCGTTGAATGCTACTGTGGTTCAGTCTATGCATCTTCCTTTTCAACGCACCATTTATTCAAGCTGTGACCTTGTTTGCGTTATCTAGCTCAGGAGAATTTTGACAGTAATTTTTATTTATTTATTTTATTTCATTTTTATTTCACATTTGTTGACCGGGATAGTCCGTCTGGGTGTCAGCCCATTTTCAGTGGAGACCCGGGGAGAAAAGCTCCAGTAAAACAAGAATAACATTGACAGGTACAGTGTTGGTTTTACATAGAATTTAACAGAAATATTTAGTGACAACAAAGAAAGTACAACATACAATAGGCACTTTAGTGAAAAGGAGAAAGTTATTACAATATATTAAAGTTGTATATATCTATATATTTTTTTGAGGGCAGGGGTCCATCTTTAGTTGATTATTTGAGTATACTTTAATATGTGTATATATGTATACCCTTACAAAAGAAAAGGAATTATCAAATTTATTGTTTATTTATTTAAGTTTGATGACCGAGGAAGTCCACTGGGCCAAGAAGAGCCCGTTTTCAGTGGAGGCCCAGGGAGAAAAGCTCCACAATAATTGCAAGTTACATTTCACATGTTACAAAAGGATATAGTTCATACAGTTAATTAAACATTTACAGATAAGCTCCATGATATTTGCAAATGGCTTGTCACACAATGTTACAAAAATGAAAACACATAATTCAATACAGAAATTTCAACATTTACATAAAGTGAATATTTTTGTTATAAACTCAATTGTAGGTTGAACATTTTAAAATATATAGCTACTAGTCATTAGTAGGTTAGGAAAATATTATGCATGAAGAGGGTAATAGTATAATTGAGATTGGAGAGTATAGTACAATATATATATTAGAGAGAAAATTAGTTTTTTTGTAGGGGAGAGATTGTTTTGGGTGGGATGAAGTAATAGTAGAGGTAGTTGGATGAGTCAGTGCAAGGTGGAATGGGGGGGGTTTAAGTTGGAGCATGGCAAGGGCATTCCCATTTGGAAGAAAGATGAGAGAGTAGCTGAGATTTGAAATTTCTGTGGTTAGGTAGGTTGCGTAGGTGTGTGGGGAGAGAGTTCCACTGTTTACCTAAGGAGTGGGACACCAGTAGATGGACAGGAGGTCGTGCAGGTTTGTGGACCTGAAGGAGATTTTGGTTTTTGGATCTGAGTGAAAAGTTGGGAATGTAAGGTTTTAAGGAAGTAGCGAGAGCTGGGCAGTTGGCAGGTTTAAAGATGGGCTTGTGGGCAATGGTGAGTTGTAGGTAACTGAGGTAGTTGGGTAGTTCAAGCTAGTTGAGGGTGAGGAGGGAGTGGCAGTGGTGGGATGAGTTTTTAGAATTAGTTACAAATTTGGAGATCTTGTGGTAGCAGGACTCAAGTATGGCCCGAAGGCCAAGATGGAGATTGGTGAAAAGAGGGGCACCATACATAAGGGAGGGGAGTAGGAAGGTGGATGCAAGAGTTTGATGGGTAGAGGGGCTTAGGAAGCAGTTGTGCCTGTAGAGGAGACCTACCTTTTGGTGGATTTTCTTGATTGTGGAGCGGATGTAGGTGTCAGATTTTAGTTCTTCATCAATAATGATGCCAAGAAGCTTGGTGTTGGGAACGATTTCAAGGAGGGTGTTGTTTTGGCTCTGTATGGTGAATGTGGATTTGTCAATGGAGTTTTTGGTAAGGAAAAAAACATTAGTTTGGTTTTATTTGCATTTAGTGCCAGATGGTTAGACTGCATCCAGGTTTCTGTTTTGGAGAAGGCTAGTTGGGTTTTTGCTAGGAGCTCGGAGGGGGAGAAGGCTGAGCAGATGATTGCTGAGTCATCTGCATATGGGATGATAGATGAGTCTGGGATGGATTGGTGAAAGTTGTTAATGAATAGGTTGAAGAGAAGAGGGCCAAGAACAGAACCTTGTGGGACACCTGTGGGTGTGGGAAGGAAGGGGGAGGTTGAAGTTTTCCATTGGACAGCTTGTTGGCGGTTGGACAAGTAGCTGGAAAACCAGGCGATGGTGGTGGGAGAGAGGTGTAGGGTGGAGAGTTGGGATATAAGTAGGGTGTGTGAGATGGTGTCAAAGGCCTTTGACAGATCTAGGAATAGTGTGGATACGAACTTACCTGAATCGCGTTCGAGGTTTATGGTTTCAAGAAAGGAAAGAAGGGCAGTCATGGTGCTGTGGTCAGGGAGGAAACCATGTTGGGTAGGGGAGAGGAGATTGTTTAGTGTTAGGTGTGCCATGAGTTGTGCTTGTATTGTTTTCTCTAGTATTTTAGAAAGAGCGGAAATGATGGCAATAGGCCTGAAGTTGGTAGCATTAGTATTTTTGCCACCATTGTGTCGGGGGATGATGTAAGCATGGCACCAGATAGCAGGGACGTATGATTCTTGTATGGCTCTATTTATAAGAATAAAGATGGGATAGGCAATGCTGTCTGCAGATTGTTTGAGGAAGGTGGGTGGAAGATTGTTGGGTGCATTGCGATAGGATTTGAGTTTAAGGTGAAGTCTTTTTATAGTGCTTGTGGGGATGGGGTTGAGGCAGAAAGATGTGGAGGAAGATTGATGATTGGGGTGGTGGTTGGGGCAGGAGGGGGTGGTGGTGGAGGAGGGGGGTGGGAAGGAAGCTGATAGCTGTAAGTTGTCTTATTGCAGGTAGCTGATATTTGTATTTGGATCTGGTTATTAGATCATAGTCACACTATAAACTCACCAAAGATTAAGACCAAGTTATCTGGAACCCTCAAAGTCAAGTTCTCTCCAATCTCCTGTTTACTATTTAATTCACACACCAGATTCCGCCAAACTTCTCTACCAACTAAAATGTCTTACAAAATCATGTACCTTCTTCCTCTTAAGATTAGATATTCTGTAGTTAAAATATTCTATAATGTAGGAAGCTGTCTTCCAGCAACTGTTGTTAAAGCTAATATCCTACTGAAGACCTTTAACAACAGTTGCTGCTTCAACAGTGTTCCATGTGTGAAAATGCTGCTGTAATTTACTGCTGTCTACTAATACACTCCGTATTAAGCTTAAGGCTACCCTCCTATTGTCTACCACTATGTATTATCTTCTTGTTCTAAATGTGTGCCCTCTCCTTACTCATCTCCATGCACTTACCAGCAACCACTTTTCACTTTGAAATTCTAACAATGTCATAACCCTTCAAGGACCACCCTTTTCCTATAAACGGCACACAGATAACCTTCCATAAGCTTGCACCAGCTATAAGAAACTCAGTTCCACCTATTATATGCAAAATTTCTGACTTCTCCTTCAAATTGTCATTAAAGCACATTTTATTATGTCCATGTGCTTATTAAACCTGTCTTTAAGAGAAATGGGAGTAGGGCAAACCCAGAGTCATACAGGCCCTTAAGCCTACTTTCATGCTGTGGAAAATAATTGAGAAGGTAATACTGGATAAGTTATTGTCAGAACTGGATAGGTTGGGACTTGAAACCATATATCAGCATGCATATGTTGAAAACAGATCTATTACCACCTGTAACATGATATTCTATAAAAATATAACAACAGCTATGAATGAAAATGTGTACTTAAATGTAATTTATGTAGGTTTAACCAGCATTTGACAGGGTGAAATGCAAAATACTGATCAATAAATTAGGTATTGATGTACTAGGTATTGATGTACTCTTGAGAAGATGGATAGCTGTGTGGCTTAAGAATACTACATGGGAAGTATCATACAGAAATTGGAAGATGAAATTCTTGGTTACAGTCAGAGTGTCCCACAGGACTCTATCCTAGGCCCTTACTTGTTTTGATTGTATCTTTCAGACCTATCTTTTTCATCTGAGGTGTTCTACAGTCTGCATGCAGATGACTTGAAATTAGGTAAACTGATTACATGTGTTACAGATAAGACTACCTCTGGAAAAAATCTTGACTAAATTGACCATTTGGGCCCAAGAGAATAATATGCTGATAAATATAACAAAAACTAAACACATGAAATTTTGGAGACATAAATTGAAAGGTGAATATTTAATGCAGCACACCATGATTGAAACTGTAGACTAGGCTTAAAATGGCTCGCAAGGGCAGTTAGCTTAGTACTAAACTATGAACTATGAACCTAGATATATGGGTGCATCCAGATTTTAGTTTTTCTAATCATATCAACTAATTGGTTAACGATAATTATAGATCTAGAGGTTATATACAAAGATTTATAAGGTCTAGGAAATCAGAAATGTTGAAGTCATTGTTTTTAATTACATCAGACCCAAACTTGAGTGTGGAATAACAATACAGAAACCTTATAAGAAACAAGCATGAGTAAACTGGAAGGAGTACAGTGGAGATATACCAAGGGTATTGATGGATGTGAAAATTTAAGTTATTATGAAAGACTAAAATGTCTGAACTTGTACAGTGTTGCATATAGATATTTAAGAGAAGTAAGGTATATAGGACATTTAGAGGCAAGTACCTCTGCGAATGTTTGAGGTTATCAAAAAGTACTACAGAATCACCAGACAACTTATGTAGAAGATTCTGTAAATAAATAACTATAAATATAAAGTATATCTATACTAAATATAGTTGCAAGTATAGAAAACTTCTGGAAGAACCGCATGTTGATCAGGATCAAATGCAGGAATGGTTAAGGAAGGGCGAATTCAAACCAAGAGATGAAAGATTAATAGTGGAGGCACAAGACAGTGGGGTACGTACATGCTGGCTTACAAAGTCCATTGAATATGTGGGAGAAACAGACAAATGTAGGTTTTGTAAAACCGAATTGGAAATTGTCGCACACCTCATTGCTGGTTGTTGTGACATACTAATGGCAGAAGGACTGTTACAGAAAGGCATAATAATATGGCAAGACTGTTGCACTGGGGATTGTGCAAGCATAACGGTATTGAAATGGTTGAAAAACACTGGAAACATTTGCCACAAGGCATCACAGAAAATGATGAATTCTACATTACATGTGTTCACCCATTATCAACAGTTCAAAAGATGATCGAAAATCAGATATAGTGGTCCATGAAAAGAAGACAAAAGTAGCACTGATCATTGAAATTGCCACACCTTGCATATGGAGACACACAAAGTCATAAAATATTAAGATTTGCAGGCAGAAACAAGTGCAATGTGGAAGAAAGATACTCAGACAGTTCCAATAGTAGTAGGAGCAACAGGTCTTGTAAAAAAGAATCTACAATCATACTTAGATATGTTACCAGTACATATAACCCCATACAAATTGCAGAAGGAGTCATCACTGGGCACATTACGGGTGCTGCGAAGAGCACTTCTGGCTGACATCAAAGATTGAAACAATACTAATTTCATGAACTTTAATCGTACTTTGACTTAGGAATGGGGCTCATTCCTGTAATGGTATTAGAAATCCAAAAGACTTGGAGAAATTAAAAAGATTTTGTAGGAATGAGAAGTGTACTTATTGATTCTCTGAGTGAGAGCAGCTGATGCATGGAACACACTACCAAATTACATTAAAGCAAGCACTAGTTTAGATATTTTTAAGAACAGCCTTGGACACCTATTATGGAAATAACTGTTTTGGTATACTGGCAGGCAAGAAGGGCATTAATGCCCATGCCTGAAATATTTGCATGTCTGTCTGTCTGTGTGTATTGAGACTGGCATAATGATTAAAGTGTTTACCTTACAGATCCAGGGTGGAGGGTTTGATTCTCACATGGGGTAATTGGCTAGGCCTAAAAATGGTTCATAAGGACAGCTAGCCTAGTAAACTATGAACTATGAACTACATAAGAAAGGAGGGTGGCATAATGGTTAAGGTGTTTACCTTACAGACACAAGGTGCAGGGTTTGCTTCTCACATGGGGTAATTGACTAGGCTTGAAATGGCCCACAAGGGTAGTTAGCCTAGTACTAACCTATGAAAGGAACAGATTATTATTTGGGAGGGTGGCCTAATGGTTAAGGTGTTTGCCTTACAAACACAAGGTGCAGGCTTTGAGTTTCACAAGGGATAATTGGCTAGGCTTAAAATGGCTTGCAAGGGCAGTTAGCTTAGTATGAATCTATGTATGTATGCATTGTCATTATGTCACCAAGTTAGCATAACACCTTCATTTCCACTATCACCCAGCAAACGTAATGGCAAAAGTCAACATCAATTCTCTGTCCTGTAAGGACTTAGTTTTCAACACTTTAAAATTTGATTTCTTTATTGCACAGTTTAAATGCACATGTAACTGCTGTAAATATTTGCATCTGTAATTACTGTGCTATCTGCCTGTATAGGTTAATTAAGCTAACATATTCAACATTATTGCATGTTGTTGTGTCTTTCAGCTTTTCCCAGTTAGGGGTCGCCACAGCGGAACTCCGGTCCACTAATGATTGGCAGTAGATTTTTACGTGCCGAGTTGCCGGCCCTGATGCACAACCTTCAACGAAGGTACGCCCATTCATGCATGTCTCCACACAGAAGACGCTCTAGCTGAGAATCGAACCGGACAACGTCTTACTGTGAGGTGACAACACTACCGCAGCACCACCACCGCAGTCATGTACATGTACTAAATGTTTTAAGTCATATATCTTTGGCCTGGGCCATGGTTAAAAAGGTCGTTTAACCTTCCTATCTACCCATTTAACAAATGTATTAATTAATCAATCAATTAATTAATTAATTAAGCAAGTAATTAATTACAGTTGTATTAATTAATTATAGTCTATAATTTACTGCTTCAGAGCTTCCCTTGGTAAAGTGTGAGAAAGATGCTTTATTTAGAATTGTGTTTGATTTTTCTCTTAGATTAAAGATAATGGTATTATGATATCAGTTAGCTACAAGGATTTAACTATGGAAGGAGGGAGAAAGAGCCTGAGTTTGTCAATCTGATATCTAAGATACTGCCATAATTAGTTGGATTTCATATTATTTGTTCAAAATACTTTTTGATTAACTTTGTCAGTTAATATTGAGGAATTTCATCAGGTAAACAGTTGATATAATAAATGAGTCAGTGGATAGCTAGTTAAAACACTCCAATAAGACTTTTTTACTGATTTTTATACTTAGGGAACATAAATTGTGTAAGACCGATTCTTGTAGTATTAGAATCAATATCACTGATATAAATTAGTAGATGAGTAATTTCTAGTCCTGAGATGTCTTCTTTGTTTCTAGATTTTAGCTGTTTTAGGGGTTCTTTCACACAGAGTGAATATTGCAGCACCACCACAACCTGCCAAACCTGCAAAAAAAAGAATATGTGATATTCTGACGTTTAAATCATATTGTTATAATGTGGTAATTGTACAGATATACACAAGCTCTGCTTAGAAGTTATAACTTCTGCTATAAATTCATAGATTTGTTGATTGTTAATAGGCTAACATCCCCCCTGGGGGGGGGGGGCTTTCAAAGCCTAGCCAAGTTTTCTGGAAAGAATAATGACATCCTGTATCCAAATAGGACATTGAGGGTCCCCAGACCTTGTATTTCTGGTACTGTTTGATTTATGAATATAGGATCATAGGAAGTTACTAGGCTATTGGCCCTGAGGCTCTTATAAGCCTAGCCATGAGTTTAGCCCATGTTTAGTCAAGTCAGCACCCAAAGCCCCTGTCCAGCAGGGACACAGGTTTCCCATCCAGTTATCCAGGTTGCGATTGAAAAGGGATAATGATGTCTCTGCTTGACATGAAGAGGGCGTCTATTCCACAGATGGGGGAGTCTCTGGGACAAAAATCTGTCCCACCAACAAGTCCTATTGATGTCACAGACCAGGTTGAGGCCATGTGTGTGGGTTACTCGAGTGGAGCTTGACTTGCGGATAAGCAGCAGTCCCATCAAGGCGGGGTTTGAGATTGCTTTGTATGCCAGACAGAGGTCACCTCTGAGGAGTCTGTATGAAACAGAGTAGAGGGACAGGGCACTTAGCCTATCTGTGTAGGGTAGATGTTTGAGAACCTGGATTCTTGTGGTGAGGAGCCTCTGTGGTCTCTCTATCTGCTGAATGTGCTTTGCGAGGCGAGATGCATGCCAAAGGGGGTGTTGTACTCAATAATTAACCTTATAAGGGAAAAATACAGGAATGTTATGACCTCCTTATCCCTGGATAAGATACCCTTACTTATGAGGTGGGCCATGTAGAAAGTTTTCCATACAACAGAAGCAACATGGTGGTCAAAAGTCAGGTTGCTATCAACCTGGGTGCCCGAATCCCTCACAGCTGATTGTGTGCTTAGGACATTGTTATTAATGTGATAATATGTGGGGACATCACTCTCCCCAAAAGAGATGATGATGCATTTTTTGCCATTCAACTTGAGGCAACGTTTCTGGCACCAGTCAATTGTTTGGGTGAGACCCTCTTGGAGGACGTCAACATTACTTGGGGAACTGATGATCACACCCAGCTTGCAGTCATCTGCAAACTTGATCAGCCATAACCCACTGGTTTTGGCCTGCATCTCAGAGAAGTATATCCTAAATAACAGAGGCCCCAAGACCAATCCCTGGGGTATGCCACTCATTATGGGTCTACTGCTTGAGGTGACTTCTCCTATTTTGATTAGGTGGGTTCTATCAGTGAGCCAATTTGCTACCCATCTGATAACATGTGGATCGATACCTAGTTGAGAGAGTTTATCTCTTATGCCTGAGGGGGGAATAATGGCGAAGGCTTTGGCCAGGTCAAGGTAGGTGGCATGCACTGTCTTCCCCTTGTCCATGGCTTTGGTGACCATCTCAAAGAAGTTGACCAGATTTAACAGACATGACTTCCACTTGACAATGCCAAACTGTGTGGGGTCGAGTATTTGGAGGTTGCCAATGTCCCTGTTAATGAGGACCATGATAATCCATTCTATGGCCTTGCAGATTAGGCTAATTAGGCTGATGGGTCTATAATTTCCCAGATTGGTGGACGTTCCATCTTTGTGTAAAGGAATGACACTGGCTGTCCTTCACTCGGCTGGGACAAAACCGGTACTCAGACTTTGGTTGAATAGGGTGGCTAATGGTGCTGCAAGTTCATGCCTGAGTTCATGTAGGATGCAGCCTGGGATGTTATCAGGTCCCATGGAGGCTGTATTTTTTGCCTTTGAGATGGCAGTGATGACCTGTTCCCTAGAGATAAGGGGAGGGGGGGAAGGTACTGGGGAATGCCCTGATTTACTGATGGGGGTACAGAGGGATGAAGTTTTGGCTGAATCTGTCAGCCAGTACGTTGGCTATATCTACAGCATTTGTGTATGTGGTGTCATTGACCACTAGTTCTGAACAGAACTGGGTGCTTCCTTTGAGACTGCAGACATATGTGAAGAAGGCCTAAAGACTGTCTCTAGTAGATGTGGCCAATCTGGACTCGAAGTTGGCTTTAGAGGATTTCACTAGTGCTCTTATTTGCTTGTTCAGGCTAAGGAGAGATTGCTTTCAATTGGGCACCTGCTCCTTCTTGTTTCTGGACAGCAATTTTTTCCTTTTGTTATATAGTTAATTTATTGCAAATGTCCACCAGACAGGTTTACTCTTCCTTGTGGAGGATGATTTTGTTTTGTCAGGTATTCCTGATTCCATGCATCTATATAAGTGCTTGTGTAGTACTTTGGTGTAGATTTGGATATTGGTGCCAGTTCCAACAGTGTAGGAGGGGGCTGTGAAGCTGTTTATACCATCCCTCAGGAGGCTGTAATCAGCTTTGGAGAAGTTTTTTTTTGTTTGACCCTAGCTAGAGGGGGTTCAGGGGAGATGCTGATTTCGAAAGTGACCACTTTATGGTTGGATCTTACTAGGAAGGATGATACTGTAGGGGTCCTGCAGTGGTTACTCATATTGGTTAATACCAAGTCCAAGATATTGTCACCTCTTGTGGGGGTATCGATTTGCTGTTCCAAGGCATTTGCATTGATAAAATTGAGGAATCTCTGGGCATTTGCGTTCTGACATGAATAGTTTTTCCAATCTATGGTTAGGTAGCTAAAGTCGCCCAGGTTCAGGGTAAAGGGATATGTAGGTGATTCATAATTGCCTTGTAAACCAGGCATAGATCACACCTCAGCAATCTATAAGAAACTGACCGAGTAGAGGGAAAGGGCTTTAAGGTGCTCTGCATAAAGCAGGTTTGTTACACTTTGTATTATTTTTGTAAGGAACCTATGAGGTCACCCTAGTTGCTGCATATACTTGGTCAGGTACATACCAAAGGAAGCATTGCACTCTTATGATTGGTTTGATAAGGGCAGAGTACAGTGGGATAATGACCTCTTTGGACCTAGATACCATGCCTTTACATCATAACAGGATTCCTTCACCACTGTGGGCACATGGTAATCAAAGGCAAGGCTACTATTTACGTATGTAACCAGATCCCTGACCATTGGGTTAACTCTTAAGGGCATATTATCAACATGGTAATTAGCTGGGATGGTTGACTTCCAAAAGGGTACAATTAAGCATTTCTTACCATTAAGTTTGAGACCACAGCTTTAGTACCATTTGTTAGTCAGAGATAGGTCTTCTTGAAGAATGCTAGTATCTGCAGGACAGTCAGTGATAACTCCCAGCTTGCAATTATCTGCAAATTAGTCAGGCATAAACCTTCACCTTTTGCTTCCACATCAGAGAAATAGATTCCAAAAAGGAGCAGGCCCAGTACTGAGCCCTGAGAAACTCTACTAGTGACTGGCCTCTTGGTGGAAATGGCCTCACCTATTTTGACCTCCTGGGTCCTATCAATGAGCCAGTTGGCTATCCAGCTGGTGATAAAAGGGTTTATACCTAATTAAGTGAGCTTGTCTATAATGCCTGATCAGGGTATTGTATCAAAAGCCTTGGTCACATCAAGGTAAGCTGCGTGCAGAGTCTTGCCCTCATCCATTGCTTTGGTGACCCTCTCAAAGAAGTCCACCAGATTTAATAGGCATGACCTTCCTTTTAATAAAGCCAAACTGTGATGGATAAAGTGTTTGCAGGTTACCTATGTCTTCATTTATCATGTGCATGATGATTCTTTCCATGGCCTTTACATATAAGGTTGGTCACACTTATGGGCCTGTAGTAACCCGGATCAGTGGTTGGACCTCCTTTGTGCAGGGAAATGACTGTAGCAATCTTCTATTCCTTGGACACAAAACCTGACTGAAGGCTCCAGTTGAAAAGTGATTCGAGTGGACCAGAGAGATCATGTTTCATGCTATTTACTAAGCATCCTGGGAAGATATCGGGGCCTATCAATGTAGTGTTTTTGTCCTTGGAAAGTGCAATGATGACCCTAGTAATGGCTGGGGAGATTGTGGTATGCAATATTTCCTTTGGACTATTTGAAGGTGTTGGGGGAGAAATTTGAGCTGAACCCGTTAGACAAAAGGTTGGCAATGGCCTCTGGTCAGTGTGGGCGATGCCATTTACAATAAGCTCTGCGTATTGTTGCGTATTTCCCTTGAGGTTACAGACATAGCTGTAGAAAGCTTTGTGTTTGTCCTTTGCCTAAAAAATTATTTTTCCTTCAGATTTATCCTTTGAAGTATTAATTAACCCTCTTAGCTGCCAGTTTATATTGGTCAGGGGACTTTTAATTTGTTGGACTTTGCTCCTCCTATGCTTGGCCAAGATTTTTTTTTTGTTGAATAACCAATTGATATTGTAATTCCACTAGAGTGACTTGTCTTTTGAGTTTGTCCTAACAGGTAAGTACTAGGCTAGTTTCCTTTTCAGACTATTTTAAGGCTAGCCAGTTTCATTTGGTGAGAACAAAACCCTGTACCTCTTGCCTGTAATATAAATACCTTAACCATTATGCCATCCCCAATAGAATATTAAGCAAATAACCACCATGGGAATTGAACCCCTAATTACAGAGATAACAGTCACCTTGCCTTCTTGATTATCCAGATGAGCTAATTGTCAGAATATTTTGGAAAGCCACCTTTACTTCTGATTAAGACTGGGTTTTCTCAGGAATTTCTCCATTTGCAATCTTGAATTTAGTATATGTAAGAAGCAAGGATGGGACCAATCACTTTGGAGGCTGCAGGGTGGAAATGCTTTATTTACTTCTTTTAGGCAAGTTAAAAAGTGCTTCTGTTCCAAACAGTAGCTAATGTGATCAATGTCTGCAAGTGTCAATCACAAAGGAGGTTACTCTTTAGACAAGGTCAATCTTTCAGAGTTTGCCTGTTACAAATCTTAGCAGAGAGCTGATACCAGCAGACAGGTGCAAATCTTAAGAATGCCCTTTCACCTGTGCTGAATCAAAAGGTGGACTGAGAATATTGTCATTGTTTGTTCTGAATGGGGAAGAAGTGGATTTTACAGAGAGCTTTGAATGTAACAAAGTACATTGTTCATAGGTTCGTACCAAGTTAGCTGCCACTGTGGGCAATTTTAAGTCTAGCCAATGTGCCTCAAAGTTGAGAGTCAAACCCTGTACCTTCTGTCTGTGAGTTAAACACCTTAACCATTATTCAAACACAGAATTGTTGCTGGTAGTCACTGGAAACCAGTATGACTTTTGTACCACTGTGTAATGGTGGGTCTACAAGAACAATAAATTTGCAGATCCTGTTTATGAAAGTCTGGAAACAATTAGCAATATAGAATGAAGTTAGGGTAAAAACTGGAAGGCTCCAATTTGGGGAAAAAGTACATTTAATGTAAGGACTTTTCCTTGTTTCATGTGAGACGATAGAGATTCTACAGCCAGGTTTTAGTTGCTGGAGTACCCTGTCTATAGACACTTCAGTACGCTGCTTAGAAGCCAGTGCCAAATCAAAACCAAGGTGTTTGTATTGGATAATCTGGGAAACCTGACTCTTGAGAAAGCGTCAACTCATTATATCTCTGCACTATGAACTTGCATTAACAATAATTGTGTGTGTGTGTGTGTGTGTGTGTGTGTGTGTGTGTGTGTGTGTGTGTGTGTGTGTGTGTGTGTGTGTTTCTGTTTAAGTATGTTGCAACACTCTTTAGTTCATATGATGTAAAAAAAGACATATTTCCAGGAAGTGTGAGCTGCTTAACTTTCTTAACCTGATGAGTAATTCATCCATCAGGTAGGTCATGCAATGCCTTCTCCTCCTTCTGTACACACCCTTTAAAATGTAAGTGCTGTAGGAAAATGAGGGTTCATATTTCAGGCTATTAGAAAGGGAGGAGAAACAGTTCTTGCAAAACAAGTTTTTCTGTCAGAGCAGCATTGTGTTAAGCAACAGTTAAAAATGTTGTGCACATCAACTGTGATTTCAGAAACTGAAACAGAACCATGAATATAATTATGTTTATATTCAAGGTGGAGTGTCTTCTGAAAGCAATCAGTTAACACAGTTACCAAACAACAACATCAAACAAATGTGTGTTCATGTTATCAGAAATTTGATTATGTGACCTGATCTTACATGCTAAAATATGCTAGAAATGTTTGCTGCTGCTAATTCTGCTTTCAGTTTTAGGTAGACTACAGCATTCTGATTTCCAAGGTCACATCAACCAAAATTATCTGAACTAACTAGTAAAAACATTATAAAATGTTTTATGTAAATTTAAATCTAATAGAACACAAAATAAGAGAGTTACTGAATTGTGGATGATACATAGAAACAAAAATAATAATATGCAGACAGACATAACACAGGAAAAATTAGTTATCCTGATCTCTCCCTTTCCCATAAAAACACAGTGCCAAAATTACCATACAGTGTTACCAAAATTTATTAGCAGGTACAGTGATCAATGTAACACAGTTTCATTTAATACAATCATATGTGTGTGTGTGTGTGTGTGTGTGTGTGTGTGTGTGTGTGTGTGTGTGTGTGTGCATCTCTCTTTGTGTGCAATGCTTATTTATTGTACAAATAATTTAATTCAGCATCTTCAAGTTTGTTCACCGTCATTTCTTAAACAGTTTTGATTGATTGTGGTGATAAAGGTATCCAGGCTTCTCATCTAACCAATCAATTTGTTCATCTGCCTGTCGTGTAAGAATCTGGACCATTCACCAGTTACATCTCACACCTATCAGTTTAGAACATCTGACAATTAGCTGCAAAGGGCTGAAGAGCCTGACAGCTCCACCAGTGAATTTATGGAAGTATAACTGCCCCCCCACACACACACTAAATGTGTCCGTTTCATAAAAAGGGAGAGTCGCCTACCCTGGTCTGGTGTACCACCATAATTTTATCTTGTCCATATCAATGACTAGTATTTACACATCACTGTGCACTTCCTGGGGGCTGTAGAGACCCTCCCTGGAGTTCAAATACCATCCATCATTTGAACCCATTGAAGTCTTCCCCATCATATGGGAGGCTGTGGCAGCCAACCCTACAATGCTATCAAAATTGTATTTAGGAGGCATCAGGCCCACCACAGGAATGTAACCTGCTCCTCACACCCTAAAAAATACTCTTTGGCCTGGGAAGAGAGAGACGGTCTGCTTACTTTACCTGGTCCACTGAGAAGGAAGCCTGAGCTGTGCTATGCCTCAGGTTATATTCCCTCAAAATCCAGCTTTTCTGTTCTTGCCTTTCTCCATCCTCCTTAATTAACTGATGGATACTTGACCCACACTTACCTACTTACGGGTTGGGAGGGTGGCCTAATGGTTAAGGTGTTTGCCTTGAAAGCACAAAGTGCAGGGTTTGAATCTCATAAGGCTTAAAATGGATCACAAGTGCAGTTAGCTTAGTACTAATCTATGAACCTATGAACTTATGCAGTCACTTTCTCTGGACTCATTTGCAACTAGCTTACCTGAATGGAAGAGGAGGCTAGAACAGTGTAAGCTGTTTCCAAATTGCCTTTGTTTTGAGTTTCCCCTTCCAAAAAAAAAAAAAAAAAAAAAACAGACTCAAGAATGCCATGCAATTTGATTAGAGTTGAGTTTTTGGTAGGTACAGTACCAATACAACTCAACTTTATTTAATATAGTTGAATAGACATTAATTGTTTGTTGCACAATCAAAACAGCAGTTTAATAGTGTCTCTTCCTGGAGCTCAATAATTCTTTCACTATACTTTTCAAATAAATTTAATTCACTATAGTGATGCAGGTAGCCAATTTTTTCACTTTAACTCAGAAAATGATCATCTTAGAATCTGGACAACCAGGTAATTATACCAATTACCAGCTAATTACCTCCAAAAGACTGATGACTGCTCTACCACAAAAGTTTTTGAAAGTGTAATTTCATAAAATTGTGGGGTATGCTGCAGCCCATTGCATCTCCGTAATTTCATCATTTTCATGTCAGTGTCCATTTCCATATATATTGAATAAATTGTTTGTGATCATGCTATTATACCATTAGTGTGTACTTCCTAGGAGGCCAAAGAAGTGCTTCCTGAAGCCCATTTACCCCTCATCGGTGAAAGCCATTGTATTCTTCTGCATCACTACTGGAGTAGATAGAATCCTATTCCATAATGCTATCAGTATCTCTCAACTGTTCAGATTTTCACAGAATGTTCAGATTTTTGGCTCATATTTTTGGTCTGTTCCTTATAAAATGTGTGTTTTTTTGGCAAATCAGTGGGATGATCTGAGGCTTGAAGTCACTAAATAATGACATACATTTCAGATTCAGACTTCAAATCCTTCAGGAAATGTACGTTAAAACAAACCCTGTTACTCTAGCGTCTTTCTAAGTTTGTAAGAGGAATGTTTAAAAAATGTCCCTCTTTTTGAGCCTTTGTCCCCCTATTTTGTCAGGCTTTGTCCAGATTTGTTGCACTAAGAGGTTGAGAGGTATAATGTTATCACATTTGGATTTAGGAGGCATCAGGCCTCCAGAGGGAACATTGCATGCTGTCTATACCCTAACAGAACTCTTTTGGCCCATCAGGCCACATTCTGATCTCCATTAAAAATGTAGGCCTGTTCCTCCCTCTAACCTCACCCGATTACTTAACTCCCAGCCCTACCACTGTATTTTTTTGTTTGCCTGTTTGATTTATTTTATTTTCTGTTTGTTTACTGGGTAAATTAAATGGTCTTTTGCCCCTTTTCAGCCATAACCTGGGATCATTTGAAGAGCAATGAGACATGCAGTCACAGTAAAGAACTGAAATGACAGACAGAGAACAATTATTTAGAGAAGTACAACAATCTGCAATAGTGAATGGCAAATAAAAATAGTAAGTTACACTAAATGTAACATACATACATACAGTGTGAGTAGTAGAATTACAAGGATGGTCACACAGTTGTTTTAAATGAATTAATTTTATCCAGCATCTCTTATATGTCCAGTGAGCTTGAAATCCACACACAAACACACAAACATGCATGCACGTGCATTTCCATTATATAGTTGAATACTCAAATGAGCGAGTGGGAAAATGTTGAGTCAAAAAGCTCAAACAAGGAAACAGCAGCCGAAGATCAAATAGGCCGGGACTGCTATTGTGCAGGATCACAGTACAGTGGGGTTTGGGGTATTGCTTCTTTCCTCAGTGAAGTGTGATCTCAGAACCGGTATATATATATATATATATATATATATATATATATATATATATGTATATAAAATTAGCAGAGGGTATAGGGGGTACAAGGAGGATTGCCCCTTGCAAAAAACAAGTGTTTTGAATGTTTATGTTTTTCAGTGTTGTGCCTCCATTTTTTTTTTTTGTTTCCTTGTTTGAACTTTTTGGCTCTATATTTTGCTGATTGCTCATTTGAGCATTCAACAATATAATAGGAACCCACACAAACATATATTTCCCCACCGCTAAACTTACCTCTTTCTTCCCTACCTCCTCAAGAACCTAAATATCCTTAACATCAATTCACACATTCCACTACTTGTTCCTGAATATATTCTCACATAGTTTCGGCTAGGTATTAAAGCAGAAATCAGGCATGCAGATAAAAGACATCCAGCCCTAACTTTATTACGTGAACCCCTTCTGGCCTATAGCAGACTGGTTCCTGTCTTCCAGATCGTGACATTCAAGTACTTAAAGCATGCAACCTCTACTGGGTTGGCCATTCTTCTGTTATGATATTTCTGGGCCTTATATATGCCCTTCTAATGGCTGGTGTCCTTCCAAAACAGCTGAGGAAAAATCTCAGATCATGTGATTATACTGCATGGAAGCTTGCCTTTCAAAGACAAAATATCTTTCAGCATTTAATAAATAATTCCATCATAAAAAGCAGCCTAGTTCAGTTCCTCCCAAATGCAATAGGAAAACATCTGCCTAACTCAACTTTCTAGCCATGTGACTAATGACATTAAGCTGCTGCATCCACCTGAAAATACTGATACCTCTCCAATGAATCCTCATTTTGCTGAAGTCCAGCCCCACCTCATGTCCTTCTGACTGAAGCCCAGAATACATTAATTTATTCATTTATTTTACATTTGTTGACCGGGAAAGTTCGACTGGACACATATCCATTTTCAGCGGAGGCCTGGGGAGAAAAGCTCCAGTGAAACATACATAATCAAGTAAATATGAACAATGGTATTTACATAGAAATAAGTCAAAAACATTTGAAAATATCAGACAGTTCTTAGTACAAGCAGTTAGTAATATCTTTCATTTACAGGAGTCACACATCTAATGCATACAGTCATTTGCAGACATATACCTACGCTGTATTGTGGTACCAGCAATATTTTGTAGTGATAAGCTTTTTGAATATTATGGATAGATAGATAAATCTAAAAATATTATTAGAGTGGGTTCTCTATAGCTATATTATAGCAGGGTAAGATGCAAGATTTGAAGTATGGGTATGTTAGGAATTTTTGATTATGAGCTCAGATTTATCCTGGGGCGAGACAGTAGCATAGCCAGTTGTTCATGAAGTGGGTTTTTAGGAGTTTTTCAAATTGGGTTGTAGAATTATTGGATGTGAGGTAGGCAGGTAGGGCATTCCAGAGTTTAGAAATAGAGTAGCTAAAGAGAGACTTTCCTGTTTCATTGTGTTTGGTGACTTCTAGGAGATTTAGAGTACTAGATCTCAAAGTTCTTTTCATGGTGTGAAGGAGTATAAGTTTTTGGAGGGCTGGAATTTTATCTGAGAAGTAGTATAGATTGTGTACTAGTGACAATTGAGTGAGTTGAAGTAGTTGAGGGAATTCCAACTAGTTTAACTTTTTGAGAGAGTCACACTGATGTGTTCTATATGAAGAATCTGTAGCAAATCTAGCTATTTTATTATAACAAGATTCTAGTTTGTGTAAGTCAGTTTTACGAAGGTTAGTTAGGACTGGAGATGCATAGAGGAGGGTGGATAGCAGATGTGTTCTAGCCACAGTGGATTTAGAGTGTTTTGTGAGAAATTGCTTGTTGCGATAGAGCATTCCTAGTTTTTTGTGTACTTTCTTGATAGTTTGGGCTATGTGCAGGTTGAATCTTAGGTGGTTGTCAATCTCAATGCCTAACAGTTTGGTATGGGTGGTTGGGATGATTGCAGTTTTGTTATTAGAGTAGATAGTAACGTTATCCATTTGGAGGAAGGATCTATGTGGGCTGAAGAGGAGTAATTTTGTTTTATTTGGGTTAAGAAATAGCTGGTGGTTAGTGAACCATCTTTTAGCTAGTGAGAAGCATTCTTGTGTTTGGGGGTAGAGGTCCTGTATTGTGGGAGTGGCACAGATGATGGTGGTGTCATCTGCATATTGAATAGTTGAGGCCTTTGGTGTGGAGGATGAGAGTTCATTAGTGAATAGAGAGAAGAGGAAAGGGCCTAGGATGGAGCCTTGATGGACTCCTAAATATACTGGCAGTAGAGAGGATATACTCCTAAATATACTGACAGTAGAGAGGATAGCTGGTTCTACCATTTTACTGCCTGCTGACAACCTTATAGGTAGTTCTGAAACCAAGTGATGGAGGACATACTGAGGTTTAGGGTAGAGTGTGTGTGTTGAGTTTATTGTGGTTAACCATATCGAAAGCTTTGGATGTCTAAAAATATGGCTGAGACTAGTTGTCCATTATTTCTATGTTGATTTACGGTATTAGTGAATGATATAAGGGCAGTGGTTGTACTGTGGAAGGGTCTAAAGCCATGCTGATTTTTACATAGTAGATTTTTTTTTGTAGGTAGTCCATGAGTTGAGTGTGTATGAAGCTTTCAAGAATTTTTGTTAAGGGTAACAAAATAGCAATAGGACAGTAGTTGTTAAGTTCAAAGGAGTTGCCTCCTTTGTGTAGTGGTATGATGTGGGAAGTTTTCTATACAGAAGGGGCTTTACACTCTAAGACAGATTTATTAATGAGGATTGCAACTGGGTATGCTATAGCTGCTGTAGCTATTTGGAGGTATTCCGCGGGTAGGTTATCGGTGACCAGGGTGGTAGGTTTACGTTTTTGGAGGAGTTTTTGTATGGTTTTGATTGAGACTGGCTGAAAGCTGAAGTGGGTGCTGTTATCCTGGGTTCCTTTGTTAGTTGGTGTGGTTGTTGGGGTAGGGTGACTGCTATTAATTTGATTATTGGCTAGGGACTGAATTGTTTCTGTAAAGTAGTTATTAAATTGGGTGGGGATGTTATTGTGGTTGTTTCCTGTTGTAGGTGTAGGGGTGGTTGTTTTCCCAGGTTGTAATACAGAGTTTATTGCTGCCCAGAACTTTTGAGTGTGTTTAGCATATGTTTCCTCTAGGTTTTGATAGTAGTTGGTTTTGACTACTTTGATAAGTCTCTTGGCTTAGTTGCAAAGTTCTAATTAGTTTTGTTTTTCTATTTGGGTTTTGTTTTTGTGTGATTGTATCCAAGCTTTGTCTCTTTCAATGAGAATAGCTTTGGTTGGTTTAGTTAGCCATGGGGCATATTTAGTTTTTATTCTAGTGGTTCTGGATGGAGCAGGATGGTTTAATAGTTTTAAGAAGGTTGAGTTGAAGTAATTTACTGCGTCTTCAAGAGATATCTGTTTTAGGGGAGTCCAATTGCAACATTTTAGGTCATGGATGAAGTTATTTAGTCTGAAGTTCTTTTTGTTTCTGACCTCTCTTAGTGTGACCTGGTTTATATGGGATGTTTGGGTTCTCAATAGGTATGTTGGTTGGTGGTCACTGAGCATATCTGGCAGACATCCAGCTTGGGGATGTGGGTGTGGTGTGAGATATAAGTATCCAGTCCAATATGGACTGGTGCTTGGATCTTTTGTTGTTTCTGGTGGGGATGTGATAAGTTGGGTAAACCCATGAAGGTTAATGTGAGGGGATGGGTTGTGGTTAGAACACTGGAGCCAGTATATGTTAAAGTCACCTAGCAGGATATTTTCCTGAGGCAGGGAGTGTGAGATCCATTCTAGTAGGCTCTCCATTATTGTAATATTGTTTCCTGGGGGGATGTACTAGCCAATGATGTTTACGTGTTTCTTGGGGTTCGGTTTAAACTTGGCAGGGATAAGTTCTACATTTTTTAAGTCTGGATTGCTAATATTTAATTGTTCAAAGATGAGGTGGGTTTTGTACATAATGGCTACCCCTCCACCCCTTTTGCCTGTTCTGTCTCTACGAATGATATTATACCCTGGGGTTATAATTTCGTTGTTGTGAATTTCTGGTTTTAGCCATGTCTCAGTTAGTGAGACAATTTCTGGCTTATATAGTGCTATTAGGGCATGGAGGTCAAGGACTTTATTCAGGATACTTCTCATATTTAGGTTAAGGAAAAGGAGGGAATTTTGTTGTCTATGGAGTAGGGAGTTGAGTTGATTATGATTTTTGGTGTTTGGTGTGTCTGGACCTGGGTTGGGATGTATGTCTCCACAGCATGTAAGTTTTTTTAGTAGATACTGGCAGGGTTTGTTAAGCTTGATGATAATTTTAGTGTGTTTTCGGGAGGGGTGGGAAATTCTACTAGGTGGAAGCAGGTTGTGTAGGTGATAGTTAGTTTGAGAGTGCTGGAAATGGTATGGAGCTGAATGAATGGTTGGTTGTGCTAAATAATAGCTGTGGGTTGAAGTCTGCCTGAATTGCATATAAGTAGCCAGAACCATGCCATTTTGCAATATGGAGAACAGTAACTCAGTTAGTCTAATGTAGCGAGCCTTAAACAAGCTACCCTGATTCAGACACCCATCCTCTTTTTATGTAATGTAATGAATAAGTGTGCTGGATGTCCCCCTAGTACTCCTTTTAATAGTTTCCACTGTAGGTCATACTCTGACCAAGTCTGAAGTGCACTCAGTCAGAAATGAATGACTTAAAAGCTGGATTAGATAAATGCCAGAGTGTTGTGATGCTTTTTGAAGGCTACTTCAAAATCCTGCAACTGTATGATTCTCCCACTTGATGTCACAGATACTAAGTCACTATAACCTGGGTTCCCCTTAATATTCTCAGGAAGGTCCACCTCACTAGGCAAGTCAATTCAATGTTACCTCAACTAAGAATAACCTGACAGCCTTTCCTCAACTTGTCTGTCTTGCATGCTCCCAGCTATATTCTTACATGATTACTTGCAATGAAAATACCCCCTCCCCCATTTACCAAATGTAATGGTGTAAAAGCTTGGCAACTGGGATACCTAACAGCTCACCTACTCTGAATGTCCCATGTTAAAACAATGTAGCCAATGTGGCCAGTGTGGCATAAGTAGTCCATGTTGATATTATGAAATCTCTTAAGGTCAGCAAATCGTATCCAGAAATTTCCATTGACCCATTATGCCTGATGTCTGACCACATGTTTAGCAGTGTGACACCAGTGCACTGGCCCAGTAATCAAGGAGCCTCAATTCTCACCACTAACACCAGTGAGGGGCGTCCACATTGGGAAGGATAACAAATACACACACAGTAAAGTACAATTTCTCTTAAGAGCACACAGAAATCACAGTCAGTCTGGGGCTGGTTTCTCCCTTTCTCTCCAGGTCCCCAAATAAGACTCCTCACTAGCACAGCTATAGAGTGCAGTTCTTAGTCAGGGTTCCAAGCCAAGTCCTCCCAGCACTCCCTCTGTCCAACTAGTGCTTCATGTCCCTGCCCAAGTAGCTGAAACACACACACACACACACACACACACACACACACACACACACACACACACACACACACACACACTCACACTATGAGATATGATTTATATACAACCACACATATACTTACTCCTGGGAAAGGCTGGCACAGGTTCGCTAGCTATGCCCCTTCTGTCCAGGCTATATGGTAGTAATCCACTGCCACCAGAACCCCTATTTATCAACTACCAATAAGGCCCTTCCCAAAGGGTGTCCAGTTATTACTGTGCAATATTATTATCCAGTTAGTAAGTGTGACCAGAACTTTTAAAGCTTATTGGAGTGGCTTTGTACATTATCACTATATACATACAATGTGTTCTAGAGCTTAAAGTATCTCTACACAAAACAGCCACAGTTGAAAGGTTTAAAAATATTTAATAATAAATAATAAAAATACAAGACAATACTTCTTACTACACAGTGCTATTCAAGAGTTCAGACATCACAGGAAAATGCTTAAAATAATACTGTAGAGTAGTTCTGACATAAATATAGAAAACAGCTAGACTAAACTTACTGTTTCTATCTTTTCCTAAGACCAATCACAGTTCTAAATAAACGTACATATATAGCAAAAGCAGAGTACTGGTGAGTTGTCAGCTTTAGACAAAATCCAAAATGCTCTCTCGCTCACTCTCGCTCTTTCTCTCTGAGACAGTGTTTTAAATTGATAATACATCACTGCTGGCTCATTTTAGATTACATCATTCTTCTCTGGTTTCCAAGCTAACAGAAACTCAGAGTTTAACATATCTTTGATCTTGAACCTGGTCAGGAAACCACAGCAATTAAAGACATTATATATGTAAAATCTAGCAATTAACTCTGGTCTCAAAACAATAGAAAGAATCTGCTGGTCCAGACATCACGGCTCCGAGTTTGAGATCAAACAGTCATACAATGCTTGACTTATCAGCTTTCTTCCAGCAGAGTGCATTGTTGTTACATTTTTGACGTTCAACATTTAACACAATTTTCTTACATTTAAGAGAACAAGCCTGTGGCTTATATTAATATTTACAAATGACAGAATTATCTACAAAATTCTATCTAGCTAGGCTGGCAGCCTTCACAATCAGTTTACCATCTTTCTGCTACTTTGCACAGTCTTCTATGCCCTGAGCCTGAAACATCAAAATCAGTATTGCCAAGCACACTTTAACATTTCTAACTCATATCACCTCTCTGACACATGAAAGCCATGCATCTTAGAAACAGACTCAAATAAAACCTCCACTGCTCTGCTGGCAACAGGCCTATAAAGCAGTTAAGGGCTCTGCAGAACTCATTGTAAGACCTCCATGTACTTGGAGACCATGATACTCTTGTCAGCCTTCCTGAATCTTTTCTCCCATCTCCCATGCCTCTTCTCTAGATACTTAAAAAAAGGAATTATGCAAACTGATGGGAGGTCAGTAACCTGGGATTTATACACTTTTAACCTCCTGGGTGAGTGCCACTTTCCAATTATTTAGTTGTTGGAAATCAGACTGTGTAACTCCCAGCAATGTATAATAATAAATTATAAGCTACAGCAACTAGCAGACTTATAGGTTATCAAACATTAAAGTACTCTTGTTTATTAAAACAACAGTAAATCATAATTAGCATGCTTAAAAAAGAAATGTATGTAGTACATAAAGCTGCAATGCTAACGCCATACATCAACACAGTATATATGTTCATTAAGTTAAGAGGTTCATAGGTTTACACTAGGCTGTTGATCCAGCAGGCCATTTGAAGCCTAGCCAGTGAGCCTCCCAGTTTACTAAGATATGAATTAATACCAGACCCCTGCTTTGTTTTGGCTCCTTTCCATAAGGGCTAGAGTGACCAGACCAGGGGTGTATGTGCCAATCCAGTCATTCAGGTTACACTTAAAAGGGGTCATGGAGCTAATCTGCTTTATCTGTAAGGGGAGTCTGTTCCATGAAAGAGATATTCTATGTGAAAGATATCTATTGGACCAACAGGTCCTATTTGTGTTTCAGGACTCTTAAGAAGTGTGCAGGGTGGTCTTAGTTTTGTGGATGTGTAGGAGGTTACATAACACCAGATCTTTCAAGGCTCTGTTGGCAAGGACGAGATCTCCTTTCAATAGCTGGTAGAAAATGGAAAAGACTGAGAGCACTTTAATCTGGTGAGGGTAGCTCGAGAAGGATACACCCTTGATTTTTTTGGTAAGAAAACACCGGAGTCTATCAAACTGGGACAAAGGCCTAGCCAATTCATACCAAAGGGACATACATTCTATTAATGGTCTGATAAGGGAGGAGTAGAGGGGGAAGATGACTCCCATGGATCTAGAAGATATACCCTGATGATTAGTCTGGCAATATAAAAGGGTTTTCTAACAATAGTGGCCACATGGTGGTCAAAAGCTCATTCATTATCAATGAAGTGACCAAGTCCCTAATGACCAAATTGATTTTTAAAGGAATATCATCTATGTGATAGGAACAGGAATGCCCATGTTTGTCAAGAATACAATGCTACATTTTTTTACATTTTTGATCCACCTAAACCCATTTTTTCTTTCTATTTCTCTTCCATTACCAGTATCTCTATAAATCGTCTTGACTCTCTCATCTTTCTTATCCCTTGTTTATTTTTCTCTGTTTCTTTCACCCCCAAAACTGCTCATCCAACTAACCTATCTCCTTAATCCTCTCCTACTAATAGCCAGTGCTTGCCCACCTCATCTCCTTACCTGTCTACTATTATCCCAATTTCTCCACTACCAGAACATTTTCTACTTATGTTTCTGTTGATTATTTCTGCTTTCACCCTTCTATTTTCTGTTCCTGCTCTAGTGACATCCAAACTTATTTATGTCACTATACATACTTAATCTATGTGCATTATCATTGCTCTTGTTTCTACAGCTATTAGAGCTATTACATGTTAACATGTCATTGACATATCACATATGATAATATAACTTCTAAAGTATGCCATAAATATATTTACCTATTTATTTGTGAATATTACCTTCAAAGTAGTGCTTAAAAAGTTTATTTTTTACTGTTGTTCATTGTAAAAATGTATATTATATGCAGTTTTTCTCCCAGGCCACCCCTGAAAATGGAACTCATGCCCGGTCGGACTTTCACAGTAAACAAAAGACAATAAATATACATATATAAATAAACTTAATTTGAGGCTGTCATCTAAGCGGCATTTGTTAGCATCAATTTGACCCTCCTAAGAATACAAATGTCAACCGGGGTATTTATGACAGCTCTGAGTTTACAGTCATTGGCAAACTTAATCAACCACTGGCCTTCAGTGTCTGATTTAATGTCAGAGAAGTAAATACTAAAAATGATTGGTCCTAAGACCAGTCCCTGTGGCAACTGCTGGTAACTACAATTTTAACTGAGAAAGTGCCTGCAGCATGAGCAGTCTGTGTTCTATTGGTGAAACAGTTTGCTATCCAGCTGGTAATTTAGGGGGTTAGCTTACATTTAATTGGATTAGCTTATCAATGATGCCTGAGAGTGGAATGGTATCAGAGGCACTGTCCAAGTCTAGAGATGCCATGTTAATTGATTTACCTGAGTTTAGTGCCATAGTGTCCACCAGGTTTAAGAAGCAAGATCTGCTTTAATAAACCCAAACTCATTACAGGCCAGGGTTTGAAGAGTGCCTGTCTGCTTGTTTATGAAATACATAATAATCAGCTCCATCTCCTTACATATAAAACAGCTGAGGCAGATAAGACTATATTTGCCCAGGTCAGTTGTGGGTCACCCTTCATGGATCGGATGACTACAGCAGTTTTCCATACTGCCGGCACAAATCCATTGCAGGGACTGAGACTGAATAGATATAATGAGGACTCAATCAGTGTTCAGTGCTGATAAAAAGAAAACCTGACACTGTTAAGGCTCATGGAACTATTGTTTTTAGACTTGGAGAGAGAGCTCTTATAATTTCCTCAGAGGTGATTTAGGGGGTGCTGTAAGAAAGCTAATAAGCAGTGAATAATTTGGGAGAGACAGGGGGTAATGTCTGAGCTGAATTTGTTCAGTAATATGTTAGCACTGAACTCAGTGGTTGAGTGTGCAATGTTATTTTGTATTAACTCAGAACATTGTTGATTATTATTTCTTCATTTTCTGAGAGTTGAAGTAGTTATAGTTATCCTTACTATGGTTGGCAATTTACAACTCTTACTTGTTCTTGGTGGGTTTGATTATGTTTCTAAGTTCTTTGTTGATTATTTTGAGCTCTTCTCTAGTTGACAAGTGTACTTAGTTTGCTTTCACTGGGTAAGACTTTCTTCCTCTTATTGTATAGTTTGCTCATACTAAGGTCCCAGTAAATGGGCTTGTTCTTAAATTTGTCACTATATTTAAGTCTGATGAGGACTGAGACCTCTATGCTAACTTGGAGGAGGGAGAAGAACTTAGCTGTGAAAATTCTAGTGTGTGTGTGTGGGTGTGTGTGGGTGTGTTTGTGTGTGTGTGTGTGTGTGTGTGTGTGTGTGTGTGTGTGTGTGTGTGTGTGTGTGTGTGTGTGTGTGTGTGTGTGGGTGTGTTTGAATTATGGTAATCTAGTTGAGGAGAGTGTCTGAATTTCATCACTTCATCTGTTAGACAAAGTAGTCTCTGAAGATGAAGGGATTTGGAGATACCTCAGGTCACAGCTAAAGTAAATGTTATTACATGATAGTCAGAATTGACCAGTAATTTGGTAATTGTTGGCTCTGAACATGGGGGCAATATTTGTAAGAACCAAGTCTAATATGTTTTAGCCCGTATTTGGCATTTGGACTAGCTTGCAATAATTAAATCCAGGAATCCCTTCACATACTTATTTGTGGTGGTGTGGGTTCCCCAGTTAATGGAGGGATAGTTGAAGTCACCCAAGAAGATAGTGTTTGGTTCAATGGTAAGGGATGTCAGTTTGTTAATACATGCCTTATGGTTTACCATTGTCAAAGAGGAGGTATGGCAATTTGCTATTTTAGTGTACTAGGTTTTGTTTATCTTAAGAAAAATGTAAAGGAGTTCTAGGTCATTTTCCTACATTATAAGTCTGGAGGTGAAATGGTTTCTTTGGAAAACAAATACACCGCCACCAGCGACAATGTCCAATTTGACAATCGGTCTGGGTCTAATACTGTGATGGAAATGGACCCCATTCCTAAGTCAGGGTAAGATTAGTGTTCATGAAATTAATATTGCTTCAGTCACTGATATTATCTAACAGTGCTCTTTTCAGCACCCGCAATACACCCAGAATCACCTCCTTCTGCATTCCATATGGAGTTACATGTACTGGCAGCATATTTAAGCATGACTGTAAATTATTTTTATTAGCCCTGTCTCTCCTACTACTATTGGGACTGCCTGGGTATCTTTCTTTCATATTGCCCTAATTTGTGATTGCAAATCCTAGAATTTTATGACTTTGTGTTTCTCAGTACATAAGGCACTGTAATTGATAGGTGTAACAATTTCAGTGATCAATGCTACTTTTGTCTTTTTTTTTCTTGGACTACTATATCAAGGTGGGTTTTTAATCTATTTCTGAAATTATGGTATTGGGTGATCCTATGTGATCCGAACTTCATCATTGTTGATAATGCTCTGTGATTCATATTCTCAGTGCTTTTATGTTGTTATGTTTGCATAATCCCCAATGAAACAGTCTTGCAATATTATTGGTACTTTCGGTATTCAGACACTCAGCCATTAGTTTGTCACTCCAAGCAATGTGATCTGCAACTGTTTAGGGTTCCACCAAATGGGTTTGTTTGTAAATTTGGCATTATCTTCGTGTCTTATGGGGACCAAGGCCTTAATACTATGAATGCCTGCAAGGAATGCAACCTCTTGTTTAAGCTTCTAGTATTGAGCAGTGCTACTTTTATATGATGTTGACTGTGGTTGGCTATGTGGTAATTTGAGAAGGCAGACCTTATATAAAAAAAGGCACTATGGGATAAGAAAAAGTTTTAGCCAATGTATGGAAGCCAAGTATACAGAGAAAGACAGACACAGTTGCCATAACAGTTATGGTTATGCATAACACTGCAGGGAAAGCTTTATTCTCTCACACCATAGCTAAAGCCTGGAATAACCTCCCCCCTTCTCTGACTTCTACCTCCACTATCACACAGTTTCAAAACTCACTTAAATCGCATCTAATGAATACCTAGCTATGTCCATGTATTACATAGTATTCACTGTTTTACAGCTCTACACACCTTCCTTCCTATGATACATACAGTAAATATGCTTCATTGTTTATAACTCTAAAAGTTGATCTCAGGTTCAACTCTGCTTCATGTTAGCTATGTTGGATTAGTATACACCGTTGTTGCTGATATGTGTTTGTCTTCCTCTTATTCTGTCTATGGTTCTCTACTGTGGAGCTTTTCTCCCTGGGCTACCACTGTAAATGGAGTTGTGTCCAATCAGACTATCCCGGTAAATAAATGTAAAATAAAAATTAAATAAATAAATAAAAAATGGTCTTTGTCTTTCATGTACAAAATACAAGGTTTGATTCTGACTTTATGTAAATGCCTGTATGGAGTTTGCATGCTCTTCCTGTGTCTCTGTGGGGTTCCTCCCACCTCCCAAAAACATGCTGAGTGTTTCTACCTTATATTCACCCAAGAATGGAGTTGTGGGCTGCAACACAGACTTCATATGGTGCCATTTGGGGGTTTCCCCATTAGCAAAACTTATGGAAAAATGTATTCACCGGCAACTCCTACAACATCTCACTCTGCACAATATAATAGCAAACTGTCAACATGGTTTTAGACCTCATCACAGTACTACCACTGCTCTCTTATCTTTTGTAGAAACCATCAATAAGAATCGTAATAACAACCTTCTCTCTTCTGCTCTCTTTATTGACCTCTCCAAAGCATTCGACATGGTCAACCATTCCACCTTAATTAACATACTTGAATCCCTCTCCTTTGACAACCTTGCCACTAAATGGTTTAAATCTTACCTTAGCAACAGACAACAAGCAGTTCTATGGGGAAATCAACTCTCTTCTCTCCTACCCATAAACATTGGTGTCCCTCAGGGCTCCATTCTTGGGCCACTTCTATTCTCCCTTTTCATTAATGATCTCCACTCTGCTATCCCTCAAGCTACCTGCATCCAATATGCAGACGACTCTACCCTTATCTGCTCTGCTTCTTCTCCTTCTGAACTCTGCTCACTTACTCAAAAGATCTTCAACTCAGTTGAAACATGGTTCTATAAACGTTCCCTCTTACTAAATGCCAAAAAAACTAAACTTCTTCTCTTTACTCCCACCACCCGATCCCCTTCCTTACACTTCACCATTTCCTCTAATAATGCCACAGTTATCACACCCGATCCTACAACAAAACTGTTAGGAATAACCATTGACAATAATCTCTCTTTTGATCAACACATTAATTACACCATTAAATCAGTCAACAGAAAAATAGGATCCTTATACCGAATTAAACCCTTCTTAACTGAATCCGCTAGAGCCAAGATTGCCCACTCCCATCTATTGTCAACACTTCTCTACGCTTCACCTATATTTACCAACCTTAAGAAAGCCAACCTTAATAAACTGGCTACATGCTACAATAACATCGCCCGCTTCGCCACTGGCAACCCCTTCAGAACCCACCACTGCATTAACCTGAAACAACTAGGCTGGCTGGAACTCCAAAACCTTCTGCTCATCCCCCAACTGAACATTGCCCACAAAATACTGCACCAGCCTTCAAACACCCCTATACTCTCAGAACTTTTAATACCATACAATAATCTTAACTCCCTTCGTTCTTCTAGAAAACTTATGGCTAAATTAACAAAGTCCAATAACTCAGCTGGTGACTCTCTTTTTTCTAGTACAGTAGGAAGGAACTGGAATCTACTACCCAGTGACATAACACTAATCTCATCACTGCCCCTCTTCAAACAAAGAATAAAAGAACACTTGAAAAGTCACTGGCTCTGTTCCTGCACTAAACCTGACTAAATTTCTACCCCTCTCTATCTCGTTACTTCCCCCACATCTCTCTCCCTCTTCCCTGAACAACTATCTTTTTTTTCACTTACTTCTTTTCCTCTTCACCGAAGGTTTGTTTAATCCTTTCTTATCCTTTCTTTTTTACTTTACTCTTACTTTCCTCCCACTTCTCCTCCCTACTCACCTTTCCCTGATTTTTGCTTCTCTGTAGTTTAGTTTGTTTATAGGGTATGATATTAGTTCCTATTTGTAAATCGTTTTTGCATGCTATTTTTTTCTTTATTGTCTTTACATTTATCCTGGTGTTTTTGTTGTATTTGACTTCAAATGTTGTATGTTTTCTTGTATATACTGTGGTGCTTTTCTCCCCGGGCCTCTACTGAAAATGGAAATATATCCAGCTAGACTAGCCCGGTCAACAAATGTAAAATAAATAAAATAAATAAAATAATTGCATAGACCAACTGCTTAGGCCATCAGCTGTGCTGAGCACTGTCCATTAGTTAGAGAACATGGATCACAGACTGTACACCGTGTCAGGACTAGCAACTCAAAAGTGTAAAAACTGGATCTAAGCAATTCGGTCTCATTGACTAATGTAACCAAAAAAATGGGCAGTAATAAGAGGGATGAGGACCAGGTCTATTCCAACCTATGCCAGGGATGCATGGTAAGGATGGTGTGCCCCTGTTGGCCAGTGGCTAGAGTGTGTCTACCATACAGCCTAGCCCTGTGTGAATAAGCTACTGGCTGGCCAGTGTTCAGTTGCCTAGCTTGGGTTACCTGGGATGTTTCTGTTGAATGAAAGCTGGAAATAAAACCAATCAATCTGCCAAACATTAACTAAGGATTACTGTACTCCATATAGGTTCAATAACATAACAGAGTTTGGAAGTAGATAACACGATGGAGAGAAGGAGGATGGACATCCAGTGTATCCAGGAGACAAGCTGGAAGGGCAGTGCAGCAAAGTCACTTAGCTTGGGGTCTACTCAGGAGGAGGACCGACTACAAACTATGTGGGAATTTTTGTAAGGCAGAGGCTTCAGAAGTTAGTAAGGGATGTCATCAGAATTAGTGACAGACTCAGCAATCAGATTTCTATGTAAGGATAGGGCAGTATTCATAATTTCAATCTATGCCCACAGCAGAGTTGTGACAGTGAGGAAAAAGAGTACATCCAGACAGCATTTGCAGGAACTACTAGATAAAACAGGGCAATATGAATTTATTTATTTTATTTATTTATTTATTTACATTTGTTGAGCAGGTATTGTCTAAGAACCAGGGAAAAAAGCTCCAGCAAGTAGTATATAGAAAACATAAGTGACAACAAAGCAGTACAATAATACATAAAGGAAATACAATGTGCAGCAAAGTAGTACAGTAGATACAGTAATAACTGGTTTAGATAAAACATGATAGTAGGTTTAAATTAAATAATTGAATGACATTGACAATAGATTTATAAAAATTACAACATATTACAGGAATTAAAAAGTGGCTTTATTTATTTATTTATTTTTTGTGTTGATAATGGACGGCTTCAATGCACATATTAGGACATACAGAAAATGATATGAGGGCTGTCTGGTGGGAAAAAAGGAATAAAGAAGAAGAGGCCATTCTGGACTTCTGTCTGGCAAATGGCTTGCTGTTGGCCAATACATGATTCAGTAGTACGCATGGTCACAAGATCACATACAAGAGTGGCCAACATGCAACTCTGGTATATTTTCTCTCAGTAAGGAAAGGGCATTGGGGTAGAATCAGCGATTGCAAGATCATCACCAGTGAAATAGTCAGCCCACAGCATAAACCACTCATTGAGATAATCAGTTGCAAGCAGTGGTTAGAGGAGTCTGTAAGGTCAACAGACACTAGGCTGCAGACCTGGAAGTTGACTAGCACCTCAGGAAGGGAAGGAAACAGGTGGATTTGAAGAAGAATGGCAGCACCTCAAAACAACATATGTGAGGGTGAGTCTCCTGCATTTTACCAAACATACTTTTGTCCAGCAAATTGACTTCCGCGGTGGTGCAGCGCTATCGTTGTTGCCTCACAGCAAGAGGTTCTCCTGTTCGATTCTTGGCTTGGGTTGGGAATGCCTTCTGTGTGGAGTCTGCATGTCCTCCCTGCGGTCGAGTGGACATTCGAAAGACATGCATTGAATGGGCGTGCCTTCCTTGAAGGTTGGGCATCGGGCTGGCAACTTGGCACCATAAAAAACAACTGCCAATCATTAGCGGACCGGAGTTCTGCTGTGGCGACCCCTAACCGGGAAAAAGCCGAAAGACAGACAGACAAGCAGCTTTTGTCCAGCAAATGCGAGGGTGTGATTTGATGGCAACAGTGCAGATGGCCAAATGATTGTTTATGTTGGTGGTATGGAATGTTGACACAGGTAAGTGGGGTTGAGGTGTGAGACCATGTGTGTGTTTGTGTGTGTATGTGAGTTAGGGTTAGGGTCAGGGATGAGTGAAGAATGGGTGTTGTGCATTTGTGTGCGAGTTTTTGTATTTTAGGGTAAGGGTTAGGTTAGGGGATAGATGTAGTGTTGTTTGTGTGTGTTTGTGAATGTTTGTGTGTCTGAGTCTGTCTTGTTATAGTGGCAGTGTTATGGGAACATTTTAATGATATTAACATATACAGTTAGGCCTGGAGGAAGGGCAGCATTAGGATTAGGGTTAGCACCCATTACTAAGGTGGTGTGGGGGGGCAGAGCCCTCCTGCCATCTTTAGTAATGGGTGCTAACCCTAACCCTAATGCTGCCCCTTCCCCCAACCCTAACCCTACACTTTAACTTCATTAAAACATTCCCATAACACTGCCATTATTCAGACAAATTTGAGGCTAGTGTCATGGGGGGGGGCATGTTTAATATCAGGAAGGAAAATAGTTTTGCTCCCTTTTTTTTTCAAATATCTTTATAGTTTTGCTCTCTTGATATTATTGTTTTCGGTTTTGTTTTTGTTCACTATTGTGTATGATCAAACATATTCTGTCTGTGTTTTACATTCGATATTAGGACAGTTCGGTCATACACAACAGACCCATGAAGACTATAGAATACATATGTTCTACCTTGACCTGGCTGAGGCATTTGACACAATTCCCCACTCAGGTATTATAGAGAAACTCTCTCAACTGGGCATGAACCCCTGTGTCACCAGGTGGGTAGCCAAGTGGCTCACTGATAGGACACATACTGTTAAACTGGGAGAATTTATCTCCAGCAAGAGGCCAGTCACCAGCAGTGTACCACAGGGTTCTGTGATAAGCCCTCTCCTGTTTGGAATTTATTTTTCAGAAGCCAAGGCAAATGTAGATGGCCTTTGGCTGAGCAAGTTCGTGGATGATTACAAATTGGGGGCAATCACTGAACCTGCAAACAATATTGATATACTGCAGAAAAGATTAATGCAGACAAATGATTGGTGCCAGAGCCATGGATTAAAACTAAAAGCAAAAAATGCATAATTACTCCCTTTGGGAAAGCAAATACCCCTGCTAATTACAATACAGACAGCACTCCCCTAAGAGTAGACCCAGTGGTACATGCTCTGAGTATTCAGGTTGATAGTAATCTGAACTTCGATCACCATGTGTACACAGTGGTGAGGAAGTCCTTCTATGTGGCATAACTCATAAGCAAGGGCTTGGCATCCAGATCAAAGGACATTATAATTCAATTGTATTCGGTCCGCATCAGACCAATAATTTTTTGCATGTTCCTCACCAGACATCTGTAACAATTGGAGCAACCAGAGAGATTTCTCACCAGAAAGATACTGGTATAAAAATATGTCCTGCACATAAAGATTGAAAGCCCTATCACTGTATTCTGTCTCTTACATACTACAAAGGGGCAATCTGTGTCTGACCTACAGGGAAGTCTCAGATCTGACCCTGATGGAAATGTTACAGATTTATAAATCAAACTGCATGAGGGTCACTCATTCCAGGGATCTTAACCTAGCCTCTGACATGAATAAATCATGTTGGAGAGATACATGCATCTCTCAGAGACTACTTCTTCTTTGGAACAAGCTTCCCATTCACATAAAGCAAAACCCTTCCCTGACCCTCTTCAAGCACAACCTAGATCAATGGATAATAATCGTAAATTTACTGCTGGGGTGGCGCCCATGTCCCTTATGGACAGAGGCAGTCAGTATTAAATACCAGAGCATAGGTTCATACCCCTGTGAACTTCATTTATCTAGGTATTGAAAACTGGGAAACTGGGGTTAAATATGCCAGACTTGTAAGGGCTCTTGGGCCATTAGCCTAGTAATCTCCTATGAACCTCTGAACTTATGTGGATGAGCCAGGTATGGAAATAAGGTACATAAGGAAAGCTGGTGGTGGAATGTAGAAGTCCAAGAAGTCATAAAACAAAAGGAGTGCATGAAAAAGTGAAAAATAGAAAAGATGGACCAGACTAAGAAGAAATACTGGTTAGCTAACAAAGAGGTTAGAAGAACAATTGGAATGACAAAGAGCAAGGCATCAGAGTCACTCAGCATGTGGCACATAGAAACTATCAGGTTGCAAGGGAAAGACGAGAAGATAAAGAATATAGTCATCAGACACCCTTCAACCTGCTCACCAGTCCACAGAAAATCAAAGGCAGATGACAGGAGTACTTCCAGCAGCTTCTGAATGAGGAAAACCCCACAGAAGCCATGCTCCCTCAGACACAGCTTACAATGAACGAAGAAAATGAGCCCACTCAAGAAGTAAGACTAGCCCTAAGGAAAACAAAGTCAGGGAAAACAGCATGCTCAGATGAGGTTATGGCATATGTAATCAAGATGTCAGGGGAGTTAGTGGAGAAATGGCTCCTGAAGGTACTCATAGCAGTATGGAGAGAAAGGAGTATTCCAGGTGACTGAAAATAAGCATACTAGTGCCAGTATACAAGAGCAATGGAGCCATTCACAACTGTGAGTAGTATAAATATATCAAACTCTTACCACACTGCATGAAAGTACAGGAAAGGGTGACTGATAAATGTATATCCAGAGTAGCAGAAGTAGATAGGAAATGGGCAGTTCAGATTCAGATCAAGATGCAGCACAAATGATACAATGTCTGCAGTGCAATAGATATGTGAGAAGAAGCTAGAGATGAGGAAAGAGTCCAAATGGGCATTCCTAGACTTGGAGAAATCATCTGACAAGGTCCCAAGAAAGGTGATTTGGGCAATGCTGTGATGGTTCAGTGTCCAGTAACATTGGCGGACAGGCTATGTAGAAGGACCCAATGACACTAGTGCAACCAATGTTCAAATTCTCAGAGGGGTTCCCAGTGGGAGTGGTTGTGCATCCAGGTTCAGCTCTGAACTCACTGCTGTTCATTGATGTTGGACTACATGAGCAAACAGGTCAGGGGGGGACAGATCAACAAAGCTGCTCTATGCAAGTGATGTGGCATTACAGGCAAGCTCTGAATAAAAACTTCAGCAAAGAATAGAGGAATGGAGTGCAAAACTGAAGGCACACAGGATGAAATTTAGTACAGATAAGATAGTTGTAACAACAGCAAATGGGGGAAATCAAATGCGATAGAAGGGAAATTGTGGAAGAAGTTAGCAGTTTCAAGTATCTGAGAGGAATGGTTGAGGAGAAGGTGGTCTGAATGATGAAGTGACAGCTAGAATCAGAGGGCCTGCAGCCAACTGGCACAGAGTATTAGCAGTAGTGTGGACAGAAGAATACCAAAGAAACCGAAAAGTAAAGAGTACAAAGTGGTGGTGCGACCAGTACTACTGTATGGTACAGAAACCTGCTCAGTGAAGGCAGAGCAGTTAGAGAAGTTAGAGGTGACGGAGATGAAGTGCTTGAGATGGGTGACAGGATGCACACTATGGAACAGACTAAGAAATGAGACATCAGAGCAGAAGCCCAAGTAGCTGCAATTCCAGAGAAGGTGAAACAGAACAGATTACATTGATTCAGACGTGCAGAAAAGCAGAATGCAATCTAGGCAAGAAGATTTAGGACAGGCAGGAAGAAGGCAAGAAGAAATGAGGGTATCCAGCAAAGATATGTATGAATTGTGTAAGAGAAAACCTGTGACAATCAAGCATGACTGTCAGTGAAGATAGGAGAGTGCACTGTGTCGAGAGAGATAGTGACAGATGATGAGATACCCCAATCCGCTGTGGAAAATGGGGAAAAGGGGGGGTTGATGATGATGACGGTGATGATCATGATGATGATGATAATGCTGATGCATAGAGAGGGAGAGAGATACAGACCAACCCAAGCAAAGCAGCTGGAGCTGATAACCATCTCATTCCAGGCTGATATATATCACCCCCCCCCCCCCAATGACACCAGAAATTAAGCCAATAATTGATGTCAATCATCTTTTGTTTGTATTGTAGCATCATTCCTGGAGATGGTAGGATGCTGCTCAGTACCAGTGTTCCTCTTTTTCATGATATATCCATCATGTCCTGCTCATACCATACAAGGAGGTGCATCACAAGTCATTCACTCTGTGTGCAATGATCAGGTCATATGCGTACCTAAGGTAAAAAGAAGTGAGGGCCTTAGTGATGTTACATATCTTGGCAGCTGAGAGGCAAATAACCATTACCCTGTCTTTGCTCAACCTGATGAGTGGAACATCTGGGTGTCTAACCATGGATTAAGCTATAACCGGGATATTACTAGATGAACTAGCTTGGTCTCGCTGCTTTAAGGGACTCTGCATGCTAGTTTTGTGACCCCTGTTACAGTCTGCATTTCCCACAGTGCCTGAAAGAGTGATGTATGTCAGACACAAACTATTGATGCTGGGTGGCATGTATGAGGTAAATAAGAGGATTTAGGCTGATGCCTAGTCATTGCCGTCCTAGGAGGCTTTGACAAAGATTTTTATCAGCATCAGCATAAGACAGGTTTGAGTTTGTAATCTCTGGATGCTGCAAAAGTGCAGTAGGGGCAAGATAGTATTAATTTCACTGCATGCAGATAGAGGCCTCCAACTGTGTTAAGTATTTGACCTACTCATAGGAAGTGCCCTTTAGGTTTTGCAGGAGTTTATCAGTGAGAATGAGGCAGTTTATACAGTGCCTCAGAATTCCATGTGTTATAAAGTTAGCAATGGGGGAGCTGTGTGTTGAATCCCATCATGACCAGTGCTGCTAGATTTAAAGTAACTGAGAATCTAAGGAGGAGCTGAGTAAATATTACAGCTATGAAAGTTACTTAAATTAGTTTTATATTCAGCATAAGCCCACCCTGCTCAGTGCATCTTGTACAAAGACCATACTCAGACCACACAAATCAGTGCAGCGAAGAATGGAAGCTTGTACAACTCATGACAAGTAGTTTAGACAAAGCAGAAGTTGATAAGTAACTCACCAATGTTATGAGAAGGTACCCTTCCTATGTATGAACTACTTGCTATAGAAATACCAGTACCACAGTGCTGCATTCAGCTCAGTTCCACTCAGTAATAACAGCAGAAGAAAATAAAAGAACTAGTGAGAACTAGGTGTAATCTGAAGCGCAAGTGTTGTAAAATACCAAGAACCTGTATCAATCAATGTAACTCTCACTTAGATCAAATCACAACTGATTCTAAGATGGCTCCCACCCCTAGCCAAGGAGATTAATTCAAGGCAGTGATTTAATGGATCAAAAGGGTATTAAGCAAAACAGAGCAGCTCAAAATGGTTAAAGTGCAACAAGCAATATCAATCAAGGCAGCATTAGCGGAAAATGACTAAAGTGATACATAAAAAATAAAATCATAAATAATTTGTCTGTCAAGGCTGCCTCCTACTGGCCTTCAAGAAGCGTATCTAATTTCAGTATAAGTGATTTGATCCTTACTTTCAAGGGTAAACTTCCAACACATTGATATCACCTTTTGTTACGTTTGCTGCCTGCAGATTCCTTAGTAATGATACTGCCCAGCTTTTTGCGAAGAACACCTTTGTAACCTTGTGGAGGTTTTTACCTCTCCACCCCCCCACAATTAATATGAACATGCTCCTGTACCATATAATTTCTAGAGAAGGTAGGATAACTCAAAGAAAAGTGAGCTTGGTGTCACTGAAACAGACAGCCCCCTAATATTATATATTATATATAACGTTTATTTTTGAACAAGCCAGTGACTTTGACAGTAAAGTGATGCTTCTCCCAATATAATTTTAAATAGTTGATCGTCTCCATAATGCACTTCACAATGCTGCCTAGTCTGCCAGTAGCCATTTTCTCTCTTTCTCCTTCCCTGTCCTACTTAGATACCAGCCCTACTATTTTCTTCACCTTTCCATCTATACTGCCCTGCTGCCTTTTGTTACTCTTCTGTTTATCTTCCCCTTTCAACTTACTTTACCACCACCCCATTACTACTCCTATTCAAAGCTCATCTTCTTCTCTGTAGTCCCTTTCCACATTACTAACCTACAAATACTTATCCATGACTCCATATATTTTAAAAATATTGTGCTTAATCTGTTCTGCCTCTTCTATACCATCCTTGCACCTAATTATCTGTAACTATAAGCTGATTTGCAAGTAAACTTGTGAGCCCTCAATGTACAGTCCAATTACTCTTGTTTTATCTTATTGATGCTGAAACTTAATTGTATTTGCTAACTCTTGTTTTATATTATACTATTACCCAGGAATTGATGCTGAAACTTAATTGTAATTGCTAACTCTTGTTTTATATTATACTATTACCCAGCTAATTGATGCTGAAACTTAATTGTATTTGCTAACTCTTGTTTTATATTATACTATTACCCAGCTAATTGATGCTGAAACTTAATTGTAATTGCTAACTCTTGTTTTATATTATACTATTACCCAGCTAATTGATGCTGAAACTTAATTGTATTTGCTAACTCTTCTTTTATATTATACTATTACCCAGCTAATTGATGCTGGAAGCCGCAGTGGTGCAGCGGTAGCATTGTCGCCTCACAGCAAGAGGTTCTCCCGTTCGATTCTCGGCTGGAGCGCCTTCTGTGTGGGGTCTGCATGTCCTCCCCACGGTCGAGTGGTGTTCAAAAGACATGCATGAATGGGCATGCCTTCATTGAAGGTTGGGCGTCGAGCTGGCACCTCAGCACCGTAAAAATCTACTGCCAATCATTAGCGGACCGGAGTTCCGCTATGGAAACCCCTAACCGGGAAAAGCCGAAAGAAGAGCAACAACCCAGCTAATTGATGCTGAAACTTAATTGTAATTGCTAACTTCTATTCTTTGTGTACTTATCTATTTTTTTATATATATTTGGAGCTTTTCTCCCCCAACCTCTGCTGAAAATGGGCTTCTGCCCAATCGGACTTTTCCCAGTCAACAAATGTCAAATAAATAAAATAAATAAATCTTAGAAGGCATTGTGCAATGTAGCTGTCACTTTTTATATTATTGTTAATTATTTTTAGTTTTAAGTGTCCTGGTCTGGTGCTGGCTCCTGCAACACTGCTTTTCATATAAACTTTCAAACAGAACTGGATCAAACATTACCCTGTAGAAGACCAGGCAGAAGGCACCTCTAAGTAACCTATGAGAAACAGAAGATAATAACTTCTGAAGCCTTTTTAAATAGTTAATGTTCTCCAGCTCCGTGATTCCTCTAGTAAGGAATCATACAGTTTAAGTTCTTTGAGGCATACCTCTCAACTATCTAAATTTTCACAGAATGTCCAGATTTTTGCCTTATATTTTTGGTCTGTTCCTTATAAAATGTTTGTTTGTTTGGCAAATCACTGAGGATTGAAACAGAAAATAATGACAGACATTTGAGTTTTTGACTTCATACCCTTCAGCAAATTCATGGTCATGCAATACCTGTTAATCTATCAACGTTCAAAGTTTATAAAAGTAATATTAAAAAAAAATGTTCCTATTTTTAGGCCTATGTCCCCCCAATTATTTATGGTTTTGTCCAGATTTCTTCCACTAAAAGGTTAAGACATATGTTTTGAGGAGGCTTGTTTGAAAATTATAGATAGAATGCAGTGCTGCATTCAATAATTGTTCAGTATAAGATACTACAATGACCTCTCTGGATTGGCTAATCATTCCCTTCAAATTTAGATGGGGTATGATTATTAGCATGGCAATGGAGAGGAGGGGTTTTGAAGATGGGAGTTTGTAGCCAACACCAGACAGAAGGTGGCTCAACTTGCTGTACTGGTGACAAATACCGAAGGCCTACTCTACAAGCTGTGTGTGACTTAACCAGGCTGCATGTGCAGTAGTGTGCATGTATTGCCTTGGAAACAGCATTATGTGGAATACATGAGCTGCCTTCAGGGAGATAAGTTACTGGAGCCTACAAGAATGACCTGCTCTTTACTGCTTGTCTGTTATCCTGGGGGTTGAATAGGGTTGTTAAGCACTCAAGTCAGAGACTGAATACTCCATAGGGCATTCACTCCCCCACCAATTAGAAAGAAAATGATCCATATGGGCACAGGCATTAGAAACACCAGGTAAATCCTTGGGGGCAAGTGAAAGAAGGAAGAAAAAAATGTGTTTTCCCTGACTTTAATGAGTTCACTCTAGTTAACAGTCAACTTATCTACTATTGTACCATAATCTTTAATGATGGTACCATTTTGTAGGGCTTGACCATATATTTGAATCAGAAATGATGTCCTTTTGTCAAGTCTCTTGATGGTACCTTGACTGACATTAATGATAATGCTGGCACAACTGCACCAGGTCTGAATTTTTTCTTAGCTGCTTTGCAACCGTTATCATATTCTGTTATCCACAGCCTGTTTGAATAGTCCAGAAATAAGTGGCTCCATTACTGCACCTTATGGGACAACACTGGTAACCCCCATCAGGAGAGACAGCTAACTTCCTCACCTTGGCTTGTTGTGCCCTGTTGCTTAATTTTTTTTGTTTATTTTATTTATAATTTATATTACTTATTGTGATAATTTGTATGTAAGCTTAGACTGGAGCTTTTCTCCCTGGGCCTCTGCTGAAAATGGGCACTGTCACAGTCAGACCATCCTGGTAAACAAATGTAAAATAAATAAAATAAAATAAATTGTGTTTTACTCTGCTATTAATTTGACTATTATTTTCTTTGATGGAATGTGGAATGCATTAGCAAGGCCAGTGCACTATCATCTCATCACCAACTGGTGCTGTTACCTCTTCAAAGAATGATACAAGACACAGAAGATGAGAACTCTCCCTAAAAAATTCATGACATTACTTATCTAACTTAAGTCGGTCCCCTGTCTCATTTTCGATAAGCTCTAGTATGACTTTGCCTCTCCAGTATCATAGGGGACTAAAGCCCTAAGTGTGGCCCACTTGACCTGGATTTGATTAGAAGCTCAGGAGACTGACGGAGAGGCAGGGAGGGTTGGGCATGCCCATCCAGAGTGGTAGGGCATTTGTTGCTGACACTACATTAGGGGGGGTGTGGTTCAAAGATGATGGTTGCCATTGAACATAAGTGGCCAGCGTAGGAGGTGGGGCATGGAAGTTGGTAGGGCATTTAAAGAAACAAAAAAAAACATTAGGGAAGACAGGTGGTCAAGCCCCTAGTATGCCCTTAGGAACCACAACTGGCCCCTGTGACATCAGAAAATGTCCGTGCCATAGAAGACAAAGCTGGTAGGTCTGGCAAGGATATGGGGCATTGGAGCTAGGCTGTCCATTATGACTGTCCGTCTCTCTTTATTTCTTTTTCTGTCTTACTCCATGATTTTACATAGATTCCAGTCAGGCTGATGGGTCTAAAAATAGAAGTGGTTAACTTAAAGAACAACAAAATAGAATATAGCAACTAACAATCATTTTATTTTGCAGAGAGTTAAGTCTCTCTCACGCACACATGGTGAGCTATGCCCCTTCACACCCCAGCCACTAATTTATTTTAACTTGATGGTCACACAGTATCAACAAGAAGTAGGACTTTGTTTCTGAAACTTAAGTATTTCTCTTTTCCTCTTTCTTTAGCATTGCGTGACTTTAGAATTAAAAGCTAATTACAGACTTGACAGGTAACATGCTGACTGTAATAACCTGCAAGTAACTCTGAGCTTCAAGAACAGTAAGGATTACATAAAATGAACATTAGATTAATACTAGAAATTTTGGCTTCATTTTGTCCTAGCTAAAGCCAAGTCGAAATTAAAATCAAACTATTTTTAGTCAATATCAATTACATTTTGGAAATATTTGCTGTTATATTTCAGAATGGCTACTTCTGCTAATATATTCAAAGCAAAACTGGATTTATATTTGGTAACTTCAAATTTAACATGTCGAGAGGTACAAGGTCCTCAGTGTATGTAGGTGGTGTTTTGAGCTTGACACTTTTAACATTTTAACATTATAAAGTAAGAGAAAAGAGATACGTCTAGAGGAGCTTGCCTCCTACAGAAACAGTATACTTTGGTTTACTCTGATGTCTAAGTCAAAAAGAATTTAAGTTTAGAGTTGCAAAGTAGATTTTCTGTATGACTGCTACATTGTACTTAAGCTTATTCTAATGTCTAAGTCACAAAGAATTTTAAGTTTTGAGTTAGTAAGCAGATTTGCTACAAGAATGTTAGTACTTATGACTTCAGGTATGCTACTGAAGTATGTGTGACCGAGTTTCCCTCCCGCGTGGTTACCAAAATGTTAAAGTGAAAAAAAATGGAACTTAACAGGAGCGATTCGATTTTCAATGTCCATAGAATGGTTTGAAATCCTTGATGGGTAAATCAAGGGGTAGGAAGAAGATTAATTGGATTTATACCCACCAAGAAAATTCCCTGTCGAATAAAGAGCTGGTACACATTTGACAACATAATTATTTCTCCTTCCAAATTGCTCTTAACTATTACAACTCTATCCTGTTTATTAATTTGTACTTCTTCATAGAGGAAAAAGTGGAAAACTAGAGATATACCTAAGATATTAGAAATAAAAGAGTACTTGATCCAAGTTGGAAAGTAAAACTAAGGGCATCTAAGGGAATGGTAATTAATTTACATGTCAGGAAATGGAGCCTCTGGAATAACAGCACCAATACAGAAAGGAAAAAAAGGGACTTCACTGGCCACTCCATTTAGATACTGTCAATAAATGAGCAGGTGCTGTGCCAATTAACAGAAAAGGCTGAGAAAGGGGAAAGAGTGCTAAGAGGAGGCACAACTATTAAGGGATTTATAATGCAGCATGACAATAATGAGCATTATATCTGTTACACTGAAGACACTGTAAACAAAAAGAGCTAGATAGTACTGCTTTCTCTACAGGAAGGAGGAAATGTATGGAAGTCAGAGATTTAGAGAATCCCGATGGACAATTATATCAATATGTGAACAAAGAAACGCTGAAAGAAAAGAGGTGTAATGTGCAGAAAAATACAGTAACCAAAGGACATCAATCTGTAAAACCGCCTAATGCTCACAGGTAATGCACTTATTCTCATACTAATAATTCTGTCTGTGAGAAGTTTAAATACTTAATTAATACGGAGGCCTCCCCCTTACCTAAAAACTTGTCCTGTGAGCTTCATACCCCTTCATCACAATCCTTCACTAATCACACCAAAATGTCTTATGCTGAGGTTGTAAAAAATACTGCTGAAGTCTCCTGGAAAAAAGAAGTTTAGGTCTCAGTAAAATCAGGTCAGTCATTCACCTCATACATACCCACTATAAAAATGTCTCCCTGAACAAAAACACTCCAGATGTACCACTGTCAACCACAGCAGCAATAGAAATGTTTTAATGACAGGTGACTTGAATGTCAGACAACCAGACTTGTCACTCACAAGGCTGGACAAGGAGAGGGTTACATTGAGTTGTCTTTATGGTGCCAGGATCTATGGCATTACAAGGACCCTAAGGACACAAACTCCTAACAGATATGACTACAGCATGATCCTGGTATGTGTGGGAGTGAACAATTTGAGATGAAAAACCCGTTGGGATGCAGAGAGAGAGAGTGAAAGAGAGAGACATCTCAGAATTTCCCATACATGTCATAACTGCAGGTAAGACAGTAATGGTGAGTGGAACATTCTTTACCTGGAATGATGCCTTAATAGTACAAAGAAAAGATAATTAACTTCAATAATAAGTGACATAGTTAGTGTCTTTTCTAGGTGTTCAGTATGTGTTAGCATGGAATGGGATGCTAGATAACCCAGCATGCTTCACTATGGATGGCTTGTAGCTCTCATTCCAAGGCTTCCTCATACTGGCTAAAAAAAGCCTTTGCTTTTCCCTTAGTGCCTTCTTAAGGCAGAGACCGGCTAATGGACTTTCTAGTGTAACTAACATATCAATCCTAAAATCAGATCACATTAAGGTGTCTCAACTCAATGCCAGAAGTCTTGATCTTGAAGCACTCCTGGATTTGGAAAACATTCATGTCTTCATAGTGACTGGGACTTGGTTTAACTACAAAGAGACTACTCCTGTACATGGGTTTTACATTTTTCATGTCTTCAAATTCAGTAGCAAATGTGGTGGAGTCTCCGTATTTATCAAGAAACATATTACCTCCAGACAGATCACTCTAGATAGGATTAATTATCAAATGATAGCTTGTTACAGAACACATTCTTTGTTCCCTGATGACCACATATGATTTCTCAGTGTTCTAAATGATCTCCCTATTAGTAAAACTGCAATATTTTTGGTTGATTTCACCTTCCTTTCTGTAAACTGGGACACCCATACCTCCAATGTAGGATAAGTCCCAAAATTCATATGCTTAATAAACAAAAACTTCTCTGAGCATCTGGTAAAAAACCTACTAGAGCATACTGCACTTTTGACCTGATTTTTAGAAATATGTCCACCTATTGCACAACACCTCTGGTATCTCCTTCTCCAGTGAAGTCTTATCACAAGCTTGTGACCTTCTCTTTTCAACTTTTCTCCTGAATGTCTCTACAACAAGCCCCACCAAAGGAATACATATGTGCTAACCTCAACCTACTGTATGATACAATATCAAAATTCAATTGCGACTGCAACACCACTGCCTTGATATATCCTCAAGCTTTACTAAGGAATTCTACACCTATTTATAAAAATGCATAGCGTTAGCAGTCCATGCTGGTACCAAGGGCTGTGAGAATTTCAGAAATAAACCACCTTGGTGGTCTACTAGCATAAATAAACTGTTCAACAAAAGAAGCTCCTTAGATTATGCAGTAGATCCAAAACCCTTCTTCTCAAAGACATTATCAAAATAATTGCAAAAAGAACCTAAAGAACACTATCAGGTCCATTAAATGAGCCCATGAATTTAGGCTGTTCTCTGAAGCCAAAGATAGTTATAAATCATTCTTAAGCTATGTTAGAAAACTAATAAACACTAATCTACATTGCTCTGAACTTTTTCATAATGATGCCTCCTATTCTGACCCAGTAGACATAGCCAATATCCTTGCATCAAGTTTACTGCCAACTTCACCCCCAATACTTCCATACAAAGCAAAGCCCTGAAATACCTGAATCCCTTACCCCCCCCCCAATTATCCCTAAAGATCATTTAGGGAAAGTGGTAACCAATATCAAGAATACCTCCTCCATGGGAACTGACAATATACCCAGTTGCTTAATTAATCATGTTAAATATGTCCTTGTAGACCCCCTACTTAGACTGTTTAACCTAAGTTTAGTTATTGGTTTTGTTCCTGATGAGTAGCGCACTGCAGTGGTGATGGCCCTCCATAAGGGTGGTCTTACAACAGACCCAGATAATTACAGACTTTTCAGCCTTACAAGCCTCATCTACAAAGACATGGAACATATTATAACTGACCTCATAAAATATGATAGTAAGAATGTTTTCTGACTGAATGCCCAGCACTTTTGCTTTATGAAGGATAGATCCTGTCTATTGAGTTTGGTAAACTTCTTTGAAAGGGTTACAGAGTCCATAGATGATGGTCATGCAGTCCACATGACATATCTTGACCTGGTCAAGGCCTTCAATATCATTCCCCATCATACAGAAGCTAAATGGTGTAAAAGCTGATCCATATGTGATAAAACGGATAGCAAACTGTGTGAAAGATAGAAGCCACTCAGTGCAACTTGCGGGTGCCTCATCAGAAAGTAAGAAAGTAACCAGAGGTATCCCTCTGGGCTTGGCACTGGGACCTCTTCTTTTTGGCATTAACTTCTCAGATCTCCAAGCAAAAAACCAATACCTCTGAATAACAAAGTCTGCAGATGACTGCAAACAAGAGACTGTTCTTTAGTCACCCAAAGGCACCCAAATCCTCCAGAATGAAATCTCTCCAGTAAACTCATAGTATACTAAAAATGGGCTTAGACTAAATGCTAAAAAGTGTAGTATCATCATAATCACTTTTGGTCGACAATTGCTACTCCCACCATACTGTGTAGGCAACTCACCCGTACAAAATGAAAAGATTGTCACAGACCTCAAAATTTGGGTTGATAATTCCCTCTATTTTGACCCTCATATAACAGCATTTGCCAGAAAATCCATTTAATTAGCTCAGCTAATTGCCAAAGGAATATTGTCAAGTCTAAAGAGGTAAATATTCCTTTACATTCAGCACTGATCAGATCAAGTATCCACTGCAACAACCTTTGGGGTATATCTCACTAAATATATTTATTATTGTTTATTTATTTATTTTACATTTGTTTACACGGAGAGTCTGACTGGGCATGAATCCCATTTTCAGTGGAGGTCCAGGCAGAAAAGCTCCACACTGGTTAGTACAGAAAATGCAATACACAAGTTGTTAAAGTACAGCAGAAATAAAGAAGGAGGTGCTATATACTATTACAGCAAGTAAACATAAAAATATGTAAAAAAATACAATATGAAATTACATTCTGTGAAGAATATACAGTACAGTGGTAGGACATAACATACAGTACTAAGGTTACAGTCAAACTCTGCTAAATGCAAAAAGCAGAAAACAATGAGATAGACCCCAAAAGTTCCCAACAAAAAAGATCAGAGACCTAAAGTCCCGGAGATATCAAGAGATGCTGCATGCTCTACCCTTTTAGTCACCATCTTATAGACTTTGGACAAGAGATCTCTGACTTATTTAAAATACCACTAAAAACCTTGTTTATTTATTTTATATTTATTTTACATTTGTTGACCGGGAGTGTCTGGCTGAGCTATTGCCCTTTTTCAGCGTAGGCCCGGGGAGAAATGCTTCAAACATATACAGTGCAATAAAAATAGCAATACAGATACATTTCAATATAGAGTTGCCCTGGAGCTCCCATATCTCTACTCTAGAAGTCCAATACATCTACCACTACTAGAACCAGGGAGCTAAATCTTTACCAATGAGTAAATAAAACATGAAGGAAGGACATGTTTATAATCTAGTACTTCTCAAACCACTGGAATAAACTTTCCCTGCATGTTAAGCAGGACAACTCATAGGTTCATAGGTTCATACTAGGCTATCTGCCCTAGGTCATTTATAAGCCTAGCCAGAGTGTGTTTGGCTTTCGCCATCCATTTTAAATTAATTTTGCTATGCCCTTTTTCAAGGTTAGTATACTGTGCCTCTGTCTAACAGTGACACAGAAGTGATACCCGGGGTAAACCTATGATCTCCCATCCACTCATCAAGATTCCTCTTGAAGAGAGTCAATGAGGGACTCTGCCTAACCTGGACTGGGATTTTATTCCAGAGTGAAGGGAGCCTCTGGGTTATGAATCTGTCCCTCCAGCATGTCCTATTTATTTCAGTGCTGAGGTTCAAGTCTCTCGAGCGCGTAGCTCGATGGGATTTGGATTTTTTGAGGTGCAGCATGTCCCTTAATTCCGGGTTGGACATGGCTTTATACGTCAGGCACAGGTCGCCACTGAGCAGGCAGTATGCCACTGAGTAGAGCTGGAGGTTCTTTAAGCGGGCAGCATATGACATCTGTTTGAGCCCTTTGATCCTTTTGGTGAGGTACTTTTGGGGTCTTTCCAGTTGCTGCAGGTGTCTGGTAAGGTACATCCCAAAAGGGGCATTGTACTCAATTATGGGGCTGATGAGGGATGAGTAAAGAGGCACGATGACCTCCCCTGATCTAGATGTGAATCCCTTCATGATTAGGTGGGCTATATAAAATGTTTTTCTAACCACTTTGGCCACGTGGTTGTCAAATGAGAGATTGCTATCAACTTGGGTCCCCAGGTCCCTAATTACTTCTTCTGTACTTAATGGATTACCAACTATGTGGTAATTTGTGGGCACTTTGTTTTTGCCAAAGTGTATGACTATACACTTTTTGGCATTTAGCTTGAGGCCATGGCTCTGGCACCAGTTGCTTGTTTCTATGAGGCCCTTTTGAAGGATGCTTGTGTCGGCTGGAGAGTCGATTATGGCACCCAGTTTGCAGTCATCTGCAAACTTTGTCAGCCACAGTCCTTCCATGTTGGCCTGTAACTCCGAGAAATATATACCGAACAAGAGAGGTCCCAGGACTGAGCCTTGTGGGATGCCACTTGTAACTGGTTTGGAGTTTGACATGGCTCCAGCAATTCTAACCTTGTGGGTTCTGTCCTTGAGCCAGTTTGCAACCCATCTAGTTACATAGGGGTTTATATTTAAGCTGGTGAGCTTATCTCTAATGCCAGAGTGGGGTATTGTATCAAAGGCTTTTGTGAGGTCCAGGTAGGCTGTGTGGACCACCTTCCCCTCGTCAATGGCCTTGGTGACTGTTTCAAAGAAATCAACCAGGTTTAAGAGGCAGGATTTGCCCTTAACAAAGCCAAACTGGGTAGGATCCAGTGTCTGTAGGTCCCCAATATCTTTATTTATGAGGTCCATGATGATCCTTTCCATAGCTTTGCAGACCAAGCTAGTCAGGCTTATGGGGCGATAGTTTCCAGGATCCGTTGAGGTGCCACCTTTGTGGAGAGGGACCACTGTTGCTGTACACCACTCTTTGGGTACATATCCTGTAGTAAGGCTGAGATTGAACAGTAGTTTTATGTTTGGGTTTAGCTCTTCTTGGAGTTCATGTAGGATGCAGCCCGGGACAACGTCTGGTCCCATTGATGCTGTGTTTTTTGCTTTGGAGGGGGCGGCTCTTACCTGAGCATCTGAGATGTCAGGGGGGCAGCACTCTGCTGGGATAGATATTTGCCCTTTTGGTGGGGAGCGGGGGAGAAGTTTGCGCTGAACCTGTCAGCTAGGATGTTGGCAATGTCTGTGGGTTCGGTGTATTTTTTGTCATTTTGAACTAATTCTGAACATATCTGGGAATTCCCACCCAGGTTCCTAACATAACTAAAGAAAGCCTTGTGATTATCCTTAGTGTCCTGTGCAATTTTTCTCTCGAAGCTGGCCTTAGACGATTTTATGAGTGCCCATAGTTTTTTTGCTAAAATAGGCTTCCTTTTTGGGGATTTTGCTCTATCATGTAGTAGCTTCCTCCTTCTATTGTATAGTTTGTTTATGGCTGGGGTCCACCAGACAGGACGTCTGCCTTTGGAGGATTGGGTCTTGGTTTTATTTGGGATTGCATGATCCATGCATTCCTGAAGGTGTTCATAGAATGCGTTTATAAAGGATTCTGCGGTCTGGGCCGTATTTTCCACAGGCCCGGGGGCTTTGAAGGATTCCACCTTGGTTTTGAGGAGTGTGAAATTTGCTTTAGAGAAGTTTTTCACTGTGGTTTTCTGGGCAGGGGGTGGTGTCGGGATGTAAATATCCAGTGAGATTAGTTTATGGTCTGATCTTACCAGTGAGGAATACACTTCTGGTCTGGAGCATAGAGTCCCCATGTTGGTGATGATCAGGTCCAGTATGTTTTCCCCTCTTGTGGGAGTGGTAACAAGTTGTTCCATAGCATTTGAGTTTATAAATTCTAGGAACCTTTGGGCTAGGGTGTTGGAGCTAGAGTAATGCTCCCAGTCTATGTTTGGGTAGTTGAAGTCACCCAATATAATGGTGTTTGGAGAGACCTTCATATTTTCCAGTGTTCTCAGGAAGGCCGAGTGGGGTTCCTGGGTTTGGGAGGGTGGTCTGAGGGTGGCAATAAACTGGAAGGCAGTTTTACCCACTGTTAGCTGCACATGGATAGTCTCTGATGCTTCGTGCTGTGCCACCAACCTGGAGGTGTGAGTATCTTTGACGAATATTGATACTCCCCCTCCTTTTGTGGTTCGGTCCAAGTTTTGGGGCCAAAAAGCATGGTATGAGGTATAACCTGGTAGTGCTGGGGTGCTCTCAGGAGCCTTGAACCAGGTTTCTGTTACTGCACAGATATCGATGTTCTCCATGCTAACGAGAGTTTTGAGTGCGTGCATCTTGAGGTTTAGACTTCTGGCGTTGAGTAGCATTACTCTTAGTTCCTTATCCCTTGTGATACCTATGGCGGTGGGTTTGTCTTTTGAGCCTTGCCTAAAAAAGGCACTATGGGGGTAGCAAGAGCCTTTGCCAATATTCGAAAGCCCAGGGGTGACAGGTGCAAGCCGTCCCTAGCGAAGCATCGTGGCTTGTCTAGCATGTCATCCCAGGCTGACAGGCATTGGATCCCCTTTGAATGACACCAATACTTAAGCCAATTGTTGAAATTGATCATCTTGTCTTCATATTGTGGCGTCATTCTTGGTGAGGGTAAGATGCTACTCAAGGTTAGGGTCATACCGGCCTGGGCTACATGCTCAGAGAGCTCCTCTATGTCTCTTTTCATGTAGTCCAGGGAGGTACGTCTCAGGTCATTCACACCAGCATGGACAATGACTGAGTCATATTTGTACTTGCCTTGGAGTGACCTGAGTGCTTGTGTTATGTGGCGGATCCTAGCGCCCAACAGTTAGCTCACCGTGACCTTCTACTTGTTCAGCCTGGTGAGCGGGATGTCAGTGTGCCTGACGATAGAGTCACCTATTACAAGTGTATCAGGTGTGTTGTTTAGCCTTAAGGGCTGTGACTGTTCGGCACACTGGCTTTGTGAGCTATGTGTTGCACGTGTTTTGTTTTGGGGTAGCGGTTGCTTGGGTGTCTGCTTTGGAGGTCTCTGCTGCTTAGGCAGATTTTTATTTAGAGCCTCCGAGTATGTTTTTGTGTGTTTATGTGTTTGGTTTGCTGTCGTGGTAGGTCTATGTGAGACTGGAATTGTAGTGAGTGTGGTTTCCTTCTCCTCCTGACTGGTTACACCAGTACTGAGTTGAGAGAGCTTAGCCTCCAGTTTGGCTATATGGTTGCATCTCTCACGTGTTGGAATTTGTTGGGAGGAGGAGAGGGTTGTCTGTGTACATGAGGCAGTTGTAACATTGCCTCAAGATTCCCAGATTCACCAGCTGGACCGGAGAGGAGATTGACAACTGACCTTTGGACATGCTAGAATAGTATTGGGAATTCCTTTATAATTGAAATAAAGGGCCAATGGGGAACAAGGTACTCAAGGGGAGTTTGTGAGCATGTAATGCTTTTAATTTTTTAGTGCTGACTTATATAATTGCTTTAGTGAGCAAGCGCCAGGTAACTTAAATGCAATGTGTTACAGGTAACTTAAATGCAAAAACGACAAACAGTAACTTTCTTTCAAGTGAAACAAGGAAATAAGTACAGTAAGCAATGCATATATCACTAGGGATCCACAGAAGTGCTGAAAAGCTGCGTTTTAGGTGGAATTAGCGTTTCATGGAAATAAGAAACAAACAACAAGCATACAAACAAAGCTAGATTCAGCAGGCCTGGATCTAGTCATTATCTTTTTTTAAATCTAGCCTAGATGATTAGATGGGTACTCACAAATTTACTCTAGGATTGACTGGTATGGCCCTCCTGAAGAAAGGAGGTGCAGCTAGAGGAAGGGTACTCCAATGTGAAAACAGTCATACTACTTAATAGCTTTGGGGTGCATGCATACATAGGTTCATAGGTAGGTACTAGGCTATCTGTCCGAGGGCATTTATAAGCCTAGCCAGAGTGTGTCAGCTATCGCCACCTCATTGATTAATTAACTGATCCTCTGTCAAGCAGAGCCAATTAAGTGATCCCAGGGGTGTATTTTCTGTTACCCATCCACTCGTCAAGGTTTCTCTTGAAGAGTGTTAGTGAGGGGCTCTGTCTAATGTGGTTTGGAATTTTGTTCCAAAGCATGGGGAGTCTCTTTGACAGGAATCTATCCCTCCAGCATGTTCTATTTATTGTTGTGGTGAGGTTTAGCTCACTAGAGTGCGTGGCTCGCAGTGACTTGGATTTCTTTAGGTGGAGCATGTCTATCAATTCTGAGTTGGACATGGCTTTGTAAGTCAGGCAGAGATCACCTCTGAGTAAGCGATATGCCACTGAGTACAGCCAGAGTTTTTTCAGTCAGGATGCATAGGACATATGTTTGAGGCCTGTAAGCCTCTTGGTGAGGTACTTTTGTGGTCTTTCCAGCTATTGGAAGAGTCTTGTGAAGTACATCCCAAATGGGCATTGTACTCTATGATGGGTCTGATAAGTGACAAGTAGAGGGGCACTATAACCTCTTTATTTCTAGATGCAAACCCTTTAGTAATTAGATGGGCCACATAGAAGGATTTCCTAACTACTTTGGCAATATGATTGTCAAAGGAGAGATTACTATCGACCTGGGTCCCCAGCTCTCTTATTACCTCTTCTGTATTAAGGGGGTTGCCACCTATGTGGTAATTTGTGTGTGTTTTGTTTTTCCCAAACGGGATGACTATGCATTTTTTGGCACTTAGCTTGAGGCCATGACTTTGACACCAGGTATCTGTCTCAGTAAGACCCTTTTGGAGGATGTCCATGTCAGCCAGAGAGTCAATTATGGCTCCCAGTTTGCAGTCATCGGCGAACTTGGTTAGCCATAGTCCTCCTGTGTTTGCCTGTACTTCTGAGAAGTATATGCCGAACAGTAGGGGTCCCAGGACCAAGCCTTGCGGGACACCACTTGTGACTAGTTTAGTGTCAGAACTGGAGCCCGCTATTCTTACCGTGTTAGTTCTGTCTGTAAGCCAGTTGGCAACTCATCTCGTGATGTAGGGGTTATGTTCAGGCTGGTGAGTTTTTCTGTAATACCCGAGTGAGGAATGGTGTTGAAAGCCTTGGCGAGGTCAAGGTAGGCTGTGTGAACAACCTTTCCCTCGTCTATGGCCTTGGTGACTGTCTCGAAGAAGTCATCTAGGTTTAGTAGGCATGATCTTCCCCTAACAAAGCCAAACTGGGTCGGGTCAAGTGTTTGGAGGTTCCCAATGTCTTTGTTAATGAGTTCCATGATGATGCGCTCCATAGCCTTGCAGACCAGGCTAGTCAGGCTTATGGGGCAATAGTTACCAGGGTCAGTTGTGGCCCCTCTTTTGTGGAGTGGAATAGCCGTTGCTGTGTGCCATTCTATGAGCATGTAGCCTGTGGAGAGGCTGAGGTTGAACAGCATGTTTAGGTGGGGGGTTAGTTTGCTCTGTAGTTCGTGCAAGACGCAGCCTGGAACATCACCTGGTCCCATTGACACTGTGTTTTTGGCTTTTGAAAGGGCTATTTTCACCTGTGCATCTGTGATTTCTGAGACACTACACTTTTCTGGTATTGTTGTGGGCCCTTTTGGGGGTGAGGGGGGTGACGTTTGCACTGAATCCATCTGCCAGGATGTTGGCAATATCAGTAGGTTCAGTATATTTTGTGCTATGTTGCACTAGTTCAGTGCATATCTGTGAGTTGCCACTTAGATTCTTAACATAGCTAAAGAAGGCTTTGTGGTTATCTTTTGAATCCTTGGCTATTTTTCTTTTGAATTTAGCCTTGGATGATTTTATGAGGGACCTAAGTTTCTTACTGATACTGATCAGGGATGTCTTTCCTTTTTGGGATTTGCTCTTTTTCTGAACTAGTTTCCTCCTTCTATTGTATAGCCTGTTTATGGCAGGGGTCCACCAGACTGTTTTCCTTCTCTTAGAGAAGTGAGTCTTGGTTTTGCTAGGGATGGCATGATCCATTCATCCTTGTAGGTTATCATAGAGTGCATTTGTAAAGGTTTCTGCATCTTGGGCAGCATTATCCTTTAGCATGGGGGCTGTGAAACTTACCACCTCTGTCTTAAGTAAGGTGAAGTTTGCTTTAGAAAAGTTTTTTACTGCGGTTTCCTTAGTTGGGGGTGGTGGTGGGGTGTGGACATCCAGAGTGATTAGTTTATGGTCTTATCTAACCAGTGACGGATTGAGCTCCGATGTGGAACACCTGTCGCCCATGTTTGTGATGACCAGGTCCAATATATTTTCACCTCTGGTAGGGGAGTTTACCAGCTGATCCAGGGCATTTGAGTTGATGAATTCCAGTAAGCGCTGGGCCTGGGAGTCTGTACTCGAGTAGTTTTCCAAGTTAATGGTAGGGTAATTGAAATCACCCAATATCAGGGTGTTCGGTAGGACCTTCGTGTTTTCCAGTGTCTCCAGAAAGGTGGAGTGGTGGTCCTGGGTAATGGAGGGTGATCTGTAGCAGGCCACAATTTGCATTGCAGATTTGCCCGATGTTAGTTGCACATGGATGATCTCAGAGGTATCATGCTGCACCACTAACCTGGAGATGTAGGTATCCTTGATGAATATGGATTTTGTGTTTCTGTCCGTGTCCTGTGGCCGAAACGTGTGGTACGAGTTCTAGCCCAGTAGTGCTGGGGTGCTCTCTGGAGCCTTGAACCAGGTTTCAGTTACTGTACAGATGTTGATGTTCTCCATACTGAGGAGTGCTTCGAGCACATGCATTTTGAGATTTAAACTCCTGGCGTTGAGTAGCATAACCCTCAGTTTTTTGTTAATTGGGCTGTTTATGGAGGTGGGTTTGACTTTTGAGCCTTGCCTAAAAAATGCACTATGGGGGCAGCAAGACCCTTGGCCAGTATTCAAAAGCCTAGGGGTGACAGGTGCAAGCCATCTCTTGCGAAGCAACACAGCTTGTCGAGCATGTCGTCCCAGGCTGACAGACACTGGATCCCCTTTGAGTGACTCCAGAAGCTTAGCCAGTTGTTGAAATTGATCATTTTCTCTTTATACTGAGGTATCATTCTTGGTGAGGGCAGGATGATAGCCAGGGTCATACCAGCCTGGGCTACATGATCAGAGAGCTCTTCCATGTCTCTTTTCATGTAGTCCAGGGAGGTACGTCTCAGGTCATTCACACCAACATGAACAATGACAGAGTCATATTTGTACTTGTTCTGGAGAGACCTGAGTGCTTGTGTTATGTGGCAGATTCTGGCTCCCGATAGGCAGCTAACAATAACCTTCTGCTTGTCCAGCCTAGTGAGTGGGATGTCTGTGTGCCTGACTATACAGTCACCTATTACTAGTGTGTTAGGTATGTTATTTCACCTTAAGGGCTGTGATTGTACAGCACACTGATTTTGTGTTTTATGTGTTGTCTGGTTTGTGACAGGAGGTGCAGGTTGTTTGGGTGTCTGCTTTGGAGGTCTGTGATGCTTTTGCGGGCTGTTATTTAGAGCCTCTGAGTAAGATTTTGTGTATTTATGTGTTTTTTTTTGCCAGTGCTTGTTTAGTAGGCCTATGTGTGGCTGGAGGTGTGGTGCAAGTGTTAACCTTCTCCTCTTGACTGTCTGTTCCAGTCTTGGGTGGAGACAGCTTAGCCTCCAGTTTGGCTGTATATTTGCATCTCTCACATATGTTAGTGTTTTGTGGTAGGAGGAGAGGGTTGTCTCTGTACATGAGCCAGTTGTAACATTGCATCAGGATACCCAGATTCACCAGCTGGACTGGAGAGTACACCTGAAATTGCCCTTTGGTCATGCCTGAATAGTAGGGTGAGCTGCTTAGTTGCTTGGTTGGTGAGGGGTGAATAAAGAGCCTTGCCCTGCTGGGCAATCAAGTGTCAGGGTATATTAGTGCTTGTTATTTGGTCTGAGCAAGTGCTGGGCTGTAGGATGTTTTTTGAGTGCTTAGGTTGAGAGTTAGACTAGTTTCAAGGGAGAAACTGAAGAGGAGACTTAGTGGAGCCGGGAATAATTTAACCCTAGCTAACCGGCGCTGCCCAGCATGCAAAACCATGCAAACATGGTTTTTATAGCAGGGAAATGAAAGAGATAGAAATTAGCCCAAAATGGCCAATAAACTACTAACTTCTGGGCTGGAACCACTCCTCCAGGGACAGATAGGCTGCTCAAAGCTCCCCTCTCTCACAGGTGAACAGAGAAACTTCCTTCTATCCAAGTAATGTATGGGCAACTCAAAAACTTGTAACACAGCCCTGAATTCAGCACTAGCCTGAAAACTGGATTCTACTAGCTTAGAAAGGCAGGAAACAAGGATTTTTTTTTTGTTTTTTTGATTTTTTGAAAAGATAAGGCCAAACAGTAAAAAATACACTTAAAACAGCTTTAAACGACTACAAACAATCAAAAAAGGCTACCGCACTTTAGTGTGTAGCCTACAACAGTTAAACAAATTATTTAAACAAAAAACAACTTTTTAAAAGTGCAGGCAGTCAAATAATTACAATATGTGAAAAAAACTTTTAAATCACAATAAACGCTGGAAAATCAGCTTTTAGGTGGAAAATAGTTAAGTACAGCAAGAAAGTACAGAAAACTGATACTTAATCACTCCAATGTCTCTCTTCTAAGCTAGAAGGCTTGTATGAGTTTAAGGCTTTCTAGTGCTTCCCAGTAGGTTAGTTACAGGAAAGATGGGAAACAAGCACAGATGTGGTCTTTTAAACCAGAAAGTTGAAAGAGATGGACAAACTGTCCAAATGGTCAATAAACTACACTTTCTGGGCCAAGAACCACTTCTCTTGTAGTAGACAGGCTACCTAGTGCTTACCACTCCCACTGATAAGCTAGAAGGCTTCCCTCCAACACAGAAAGGCTTGCGGGGCTCAGAAGCTTACAAAGAGTCCTGGATACAGCAAATCTGTACCTGGACTAGACTAGTAACAGGAAAGGCAGGAAACAAGCACAAACACAGGCTTTTAAATCAGAAGGTTGAAAGAGATGGAAAAGCTTCCCAAACGGCCAATAAACTATAATTTCTGGGCTAGAAACCACTCCTCCTGTGGTAGATAGGCTACCTAGTGCTTACCACTCCACTGATAAGCTAGAAGGCTTTTCTCCAACACAGAAGGGCTTGGGGGGCTCAGAAGCTTGCCAACAGTCCTGGATGCAGCAAATCTGTCCCTGGACTACACTAGTTACAGAAAAGATGGGGACCAAACGCAAATGCAGGCTTTTAAACCAGAAAGTAGAACGAGATGGAAAAACTTCCCAAATGGCCAATGAACTACAATTTCTGGGCCAAAACCCACTCTTGCCATGGTAGATAGGCTACCTAGTGCTTACCACTCCCACTGATAAGCTAGAAGGTTTCTGTCCAACACAGAAAGGCTTAGGGGGCTCAGAAGCTTACCAACAGTCCTGGATACAGCAAGTCTGTATCTGGACTAGACTAGTTACAGGAAAGGCAAGAAACAAGCCTAGATTTTTTTTTTATAGAAAAGCAGCTAAAACAACAGTAAATACAATTCAAATTGCAGTGCAGGCTAGCACACTTGTGTGTGTAGCAATATTACAGCAAATACAGTTTAAATAAATGCAATTAAATTAACGAATGACTAAAAAAACATGTGCAGAAGGCAGTAAATTAGAAGGCTACTAACAAGCAGTAATAAGTGCAGAGTAAGAGCAACTGAACAGATAACAGCACGCAGAACAGCAACTAAGACAGTTACAGTAAGAGCAGCTGAATAAAATATGTATATATTTTATTAATTTATTTATTTATTTATTTATTCATTTATTTAATTTAGGGAGGGAACAGAGCAGGATTAAGAGGCTACAGGGGTTGTCCTTCCCAAATGCTCTCTTTGTACACAGTAGGAGTGCCTGTAATCAGAATATGATCTCACCGCACTCAGTTGAATGAGCAAATGTGATGAGCCCAGAAGGAGTATCTAAATACAAATTTACAAGAGGGCTGGGCAATTTCAAAGCCACCAAATATTAACACCAGAACAAGAACAGGGAAGGTGGGTGGGGAACTAACTGTAGAGACAGCCACAATTTTTAGTTGAGTTAATACTCAGTGAGAAACACAAATAAATAAATTAAATGCAGAACTATATGAAAAAGAGCAGATAAAAGTGTACTTAAATTCACTTATACGTCCAGTTGATTTCAGGTAGATCTTAGCCGGAGCAAAGCTCAGATATTAAGCAGAGATAACCCAAAATGTACCACTTATATAAGGCAGGACAGAATATCAGTGATGAGGTGAAACTCCCCCCCACTGCTATTAATGGCTACACATAAATTGTAACAAGTACTCTGTACAGACACAGCCACAACTTTGAGTTGAGTTAATATTCAGTGAGAAACACAAATAAATAAATTAAATGCAGAACTATATGAAAAAGAGCATATAAAAGTGTACTTAAATTCATTTATATGTCTAGTTGATTTCAGGTAGATCTTGGCCATAGCAAAGCTTAGATATTAAGCATGTTTGAATGGTCATGCTTGATGACATGATGGTGGGAAAGTAAATATTACCTGATAATGTGTCTTCACTGTGTGCTTTTCTTTTTAGACTTATAATACTTGAGCTTGCCTTCTGTAAAGTATATATTTAGGTCATATCAACCACCCTTTCTAATCTATTGCCCTTGTTACTCAATCAGAACATAAAAGTAGATTTGTTAGTTTGTTATGACCTTCTTGTTGTAGGCCCAACTTTAGGCTCGGCTTGAGTAAAATACAAAACAATTTGCAAACAAAAACTACAGAAGTGTAAGCAATAACAGAATAGTTCAGATTAATTACATAGAAAAAAAATTGTATGTACATTCCAGTGAACAAACACATTGCAATGTAAAATCAAGCAAAGTACAATATATAATATATACATTAGTTTCTAAAGTGGGTCAATCTTCAGTGAATGTCAAAGAGTGGAAGAGACTCATAAGGGAGACAGATTAGGTCATATGTCCAGCGTTGAAGCAGGAGAACTTGATTTGGATGAAGAAGTGCTTTTTGAGCTGCATTCTAAATTTGGAATAAGTGTTGATTTCATTAATGTCCATGGGGAGAGCTTGCCAAAAACAGGTGCCTGAGAGGATAAATCATGTGCAGTGCTGTGGAGTTTGGTTCTAGGGGTAATGAGAGTTGGTGTAGCTTGTGAGCAGTGTCTCAGAATTATATGTGTCTCATCCGTTTTTCTTCCATGATGTTTGCCAGTAGAATGCTAAGGAAAGCACTGAAGACAACAAAACTGAACACTTAACGCATAAAATATAATGACAAAATATAGCAAAATCATAGCACTACTCTAGTTAATGAATGCAATGGGCATTGTCCCCTAACTTCCCAACAGTCATCAGCCTAAACAGTCCTACTCTGCAGCAAGATACAAAACAGCAAGTGGTAATATAGTATTCCCCCCTTAACCAGAGATTCCACCCCATGCCTCCAACCCAAGAAGAAAGAAAAAATATGTGTATAAATAGGTGGTAAATGGCAGCAACTACATTTAGTTGTCTAGTAATTGTATGTTCACAGTTTCTAATGAAATCAAAACAAAATCTTAACTATTCAACAGCTTTATAATGATTACATTTTGCGTCTTTCGTCTTTTCCAGGTTAGGGGTCGCCACAGCGGAACTCCAGTCCGCAAATGATTGGCAGTATATTTTTACGTGCCGAGTTGCCAGCCCTGACGCACAACCTTCAATGAAGGTACGCCCATTCACGCATGTGTCCACACAGAAGATGCTTTAGCTGAGAATCGAACAGGACAACGTCTTACTGTGAGGCGACAATGCTACCGCAGCACCACCACCGCAGTTCTTTATAATGATTAAATAATGAACAGGAAGTGACATCTCCTACCTCAGACTTGTCACCCATCTTTAGAAATTTCCCATTCCATCCTTAAAATTTAGCTTGGTCTCAGATTCAAAATCATAAACTTGTGAATAATTCCAGTGTTTCTGCACTAATGGAATAGCTACAATATTACTACCCTTTGTAGCATACACTTGTTAACGCAAAAATCATCCTATTCTCCACATAAACAACAACAGTCTTTGCCTAATGACTAGTAATAACATGAAAAAGACTACATCTTATCTTTTTGTCTAATGACTAGCAATAAAATGAAATGAATATGATATTAGTTTACTACCTAAAAGCACTTACTTGAAAGTTTGGAATATGATTACTTGGAAACTACTTCTGTTATGACAATCAATCTAAATGCTGCAATAATATTTATTCCAATGGTGCAGATTGAAAACAGTTCTTTACAATGAGGTAAGCACCCAGTACATCCTACACATGGGAGAAAAGCCTTCAAAATACACCCAAATGTGTATGTATATATATATATATATATATATATATATATATATATATATATATATATATATATATATATAGGTTCACTTTATAACATCAAAATACTGAAATGTCGAATTTCAGTATCTCGAAGCTATAAAGTCGAATGTTAAAAATAGCGAACGTTCATAATCGCAAATTTGACGTATGTCGAAAATATGTCGAATTCGCGGTTATGAAGTTGTGCTATGTAATGTCCGGGTTTGTGTTTTGTTGGTGCGCGGTGCCGTGTTTGGATGTAGGTGTTATGTCAGGTAAGTGAGTGTTTTGTAAGGGTTTTGAGTGGGAGTTAGAGTGTGTGTGAGGCATTGGAGAATGTGCGTGTGTGAGTGAGCTTTTGTGTTGTGTTTGTGCGATCTCGGAGTTAGTATATATAAGTAGGGGGTGGCGCAGCCCCCCTGCTTATGTGTGTGTGAGTTGTGTATGTGTGTTGTTTTTTTGTTTATGTTGTGATGTGGGTGTTGTGTTGTATGTTTAGTGTAGTGTGTGCGGTGTTTTCGGTTATGTGGTTTCGCGGTTTTTGTTTGTCGGTGTTTTGTGGATTCGGTTTTATAGTCTCGAGATACTGAAATTCGATATTTCAGCATTTCGATGTTATAAAGTGAATCCATATATATAGATATGTATATATATATATATATATATATATATATATATATATATATATATATATATATATAATTACTATGTCTCCCAGTGTCATTTCCTCTTTTGCATAGTTCTTCCTTTTCTCCACTTTCTGCTCCTACCTCCCCACAACATTAGTAGTACCACCTCTCTTCTTATTTCTATTCCCAGACACACTTCCTTTACCCCTACCGCTGCGTTTTTCACATCCACTCCTTCTCTCCCTCTTTTCTGCCTAAACTCCTGTTACTGTCATGTTTAACGGATATCATTACTTACGCTCCAACCCACCAATATTTGCCAAGATTCTATAGTCACTCATGTTACCAACAAGGTACTCTGTACCTTTAACATATAGAGCTCCTTTACTTTGCTTCCTATTTCCTTTCCTCTGCACTCTATTCTCTCCATTTTTCACTGAATCTCTCTTGGACACAAACAAAGCCATAACACATCCATCCTCTAAATAATGCCTCTGAGAAGCCTATCATCTGCTTAAATATTCATGTACCTTACAAGTTTATGCACACTGTTTACAATGTCATGTACTCTGTAAATACCTGTATATTGCTTATACACTGTCATTTTATGTCTAATCTTGATAATTTTTGTAAAAAAAAATCTTAGGAAATTTTTTTCCTAGACCTCCGCTGAGAAGGGGTTTAGCTAAACCCAGTCAGTCTTTCCCGGTAAACAAAGGCAAAATAAGTAAATAAACAAACATAGCAACTCCAACATCATGCGACATTGGGGAAAGGAGAAACTCCAAAACATAGTACATAACCAATCTCAAGCAATCACTTTTTTTGCTTTAACACGCTTGGGCAAGTGATTTCTGAGGAACCAATGTATGAGGAAAAACAGAACAGCCTTACATACATGGTTGCATATTAGTTGAGCTAAGCAGAAACTCCCTACTACAGTACACAACAATCTCAGAGTCTCACACAAACAGTGATCCCGCTGCTATACTAATTAAACACAAAAAAAACACTAAGAAACAGCTTTAATAAAAAGATGGTCTCAGTAACAATCTCGTCATAACCAAAAAAAATGATCCAGAAGCATAGATTTGATCTAAAGTGTTACTTAAAACAGCAAAAATACATCAAAGAAACAACTTTTTAGCAGAAATATATCATAAAAAGGTAAACAAAACAACACACAAAAATATACAGTTTAACTGAGCATTAGAGAGGCATGTGCTACAAAATATAGAGATACTGCAAAACACTACCAGTAGAGCCCAGACAGTAGGAAGAGGAGCATACTTCTCAACCTCTTAGCCCAAGAAATCTTGACAAAGCCTAACATAATGGGGGAGTGGATTCTAAATATTGCTCTTATAAACTTATAAAATATTAGAATAACAAGGCTTGTGTTAAAATGCATTTTCTTAAGGATATGAAGTATGAAACTCAAATTTAGTGATTTCATTCCCCAGATCATCTTAGTGATTTGCCCCCCCCCCCCCAAAAAAAAAACAGCACTTTTATGAGGAACAGACCAAAACTTTGAGGCAAAAATGTGGGCATTCTGTGAAAATGTGGACAGTTGAGAGGTACGAAGAAGAGTATACATTTTAAGAAACGCAGCATTCTCTGTTTAGAGTACCTGATTAATTTATGATGGATTTAAGATGTGGGCACTACAACTGAAAAGTAATAATGCATGACATTACATAAACATGCCTCAAGAACAAAAAGTTATTTTGCAGTATCGCACAGAAGGTTAAGACTATGGAACTATATGCAGCAGTATGTTTCCATGTTTTTAACCCCTCAGTCTGCATTTGCATGTTGAATTTAGCAAAGTTCTCAGATACTCCCTGAAAAAGATGTTTGCCAGTTGGTTTTATCACACAAAACAGCTGAAATAAAATTACTTTACATTTCAAACTTATTACTTCTATACGTAACTTAAGCATGATTTTGTTGTTTTGACACTGATGACAGTTTATCTATATACATCTCTCAGTCTTCATGCTGTTAGCACAGTTTTAAATCTTGTGTGGTAAAAGAGATTTTGCCTCGTTATATTCTTCTAGTATATGACATTTTTCAGTAAGCATGCACAGGCATAAACACAAGCAAAATCATGTCAGGTTACAAAAAATCACTATGTACCTATTGGCTATTCTAATTATTTCCTACAGCCACTTCCGTCAGGACTAATAAATATATATGACAATGAAGGTGAATTTAAATAATATCAAAATCAGAAAATTTACTAATGAAATGGTTTGTTCAGTGATCTCATGGTTTCTGGTTCTCAATTACAACTTTAGTGTCAGCGATTTGATCAATATTTTAAAATATGCTCCCATTCTTACTCAGTAGCCTAGTCAGATCACATTATTTTGAAATAAAGCCATTCAACTTTTACCTGCAGTACACTCAAAAGATCTGTGACCATACAAAACATCTTACTCTACTTGCTGTTTTGTTACCTGGAGTTTCCTCTTTCCTGTGGGTGTAATATATACCATTTAAGTCCATCATGAATGCTGTCATACATTTCCATTCATTATGCTAACTGCTGCAGGAAATCCCCATTTTGTTGAACATTCGATTTAAAATTAGGTTTTATATAATGTCTGCATATTCATGATTCCCATAGTATATGCCACACAAGAAATATATTTTGAAAATCTTTTATGACACTGATATTGCATGACCACATTGGTGCAAGCAAGCCACTGTTCTAAATGCAGAGTGTACTGCATATCAAGCCAGTTTAACCTCAGTGTCCAAATCAAAAGTTTGAAATAGTTTTAGGTTATTGCACAATGACCAACATGATCCACATAAACAAAGTTAAACCAGAAGATTAGTGTACCAGTCGATTTCCAAGTCAGTAGCTATTCCCAACTTAAATCAGGTAGCGGTTGGTTACAACATCAGGCACTACCTCCACTAAATGGTTGAAGGACAGGTTTTTAAAATGACTTAAACATTCATGGCATAAGTAAATACCCTCCTAAAACATGTATATGTGTGAGCGCACACACACACACACACACACACACACACACACACACACACACACACACACACACACACACACGCACATGCAAAACACACACACACATATACTACTGCTAATGTATTGCTCAAAATACAAATACTGTTTGGCTGTTGGTGTGTAACCTTAATTGCCCACCTCCCATTTCACATACTGTCTGTTGCTGTAGAGGATACACAGAGTTCACCATGTACATATGATTATGTATCACATCTGCATGCCAACTTACTAAGGCTGAAGCATCTTGATGCTCTCCCCCTTCAGTGTGCAGCCATTTCTGCATCCACATGACTCATTGGCCACAGCTGCTAGTGATGAGGAGTAGACGAACGACAGAATCTGAATTACTGACTCCATGAATACTGCAGTGTGTAACATGATGGCAAGATAAAACAAATTAAAATGCTTTAAATAAATGTTATTTTAGAGGCACGCTGCCAAGGTTTCTGAATACTGAAGAGGCCACTCTCCATGCAAGATGATGCCTGTAGGGTTATTTTGATGAAAATGCTGAGTTATGGAGTTCTTATTTCAAATGTTTTGAATTTCTTGTTTTGGCCCATGATAGTATATATGAGTAAAATGACAAAATTTTATTTTTCCCCCTTCATCTTCTTGTTGCTGACATCAACACTTTCTTTCCATCAACCCCTTTGTTCATCTCTCTTTCAACCATGCAAGGGAGGGGAGGGTGGTCTGTCTGAATCCTGATGAGACCCCCTCTTAGAGGGCTCTCTTCTCAATGATGAACACAATCTTAGCAGATTACTATCTCAAGTTTTTCATTTCTCCTTTAAGAGGGGTGGCAACAGAGGCTGGCATCATATATCACATATGCACCTAGGGGTAGCAATTTTTATGTATTAAAGGAAGGTAAAATCATAAAGGACCATAGTGAGAAAGACATCATAGAAATCACCACTCAATGTGTCAACTTGCTCATGCTGCCCCCAGCTACCAAATGAATGGTAGATAGTCTGCAACCAAGGAGATATTCCCTGACCTGCAGCAGGGCATGTTTCATCTATATACAAAACTTCAGCCCCCTCACCGATGGGTGAGCTGATGTAAGCCACTCACTCCCAACCCCGCCAACCCTCTTCTAGCTCCCCAGTGCACAAGCAGCTAATCAGACTTAGGTCATTTGGGTCACATTCAGGGCTCCATCCCTCTACACCATGAAGTATCAGCTTTTTTAAGTGGAAAGGGAGTTAAGACCTTTAGATTGTTATACAGTTTGTTTCAACCTGAAGAAAACATATGATAGATCATATAATGATATGGTGAAGGTTCCAGAAACCCATTCCTCTTCCACACCACTGGCCACGATAGAGAGATTCTATTTCCAAAAATAAATTTAGAAGAAGTGAAAACTACTCAGCTCTAGGATGCAGATAAAGCCCTGACTGTACCACAGACAGCTCGTGTTCATCTAGTGGCACAGGTGCATGAAAGGCAGAGTGGGGGTGGATGAGCACAAGCAGCCAATGACAGCTCACCTATCTTGGGGAAAAGGAGGATTCCTGGGCTCACTACCACAGCAGAATTAAGAGCCTGGTGAGCTATATGTTGCAAGCAGTGTACCACGTGGTCAGGAGGTTCTGCATTCATGAAAGCATGCATATACCACCTGAAGGCATCCACAACAGAGCTTGCAAGGCTGCAGTGGGGTGGGGGGGTTAAAGCACACTCCTCAACAGCGGTATGAAGCTACACCGGAATCCTTGATCTCCTCACCAGCCCTGAACATAGGTTGAGATCAGGCCAAGGACATAATGAGTATGGCAATCAAATTCTAAAGTAGTGGCAAAGGAGGCAGAGGTGGGATACAGAGAGGTTCATCAATGTATTATTGTAGTCTCGGTTTAGTTATGCACTTCTGTACTGATTGGCAGACCAAGTGAATGAGGAGAGAAGCTGCTGTTGGACAGGTACAGGAATGTAAGGAAGTAAAAAAAAAGCTCAGCTTGTTGCAATTCACAAACAGTTGGCTATACACTCTGAACTTAAAAATGCCTTAAAGGGCACCTTTTATGATAGACTGGGGTGAAACCAGTGTAAAAAAACTATATAGAAACATGCATTGACTGAAGTGATCTTGACCTGGTAAAATGCTATCAAAATTGCAGTATCACAGAAATAAGCTGCTATGGGAGCTCAGCAATTGAATGCATCATGTGGTACATAAGACATCTGTAAAAAATAAAACAAACCTAAAATACTGAGCATTACCACTGTGGAGAAATAAGACACTGCATCAGAATGCTGGTGCAAAAATTGAGGTACAGGTGATGTGTAAAGTAAGGGCGTAATAAGCAGGGCAAGAGGTGGGATACAGAGAGGTTCATCTATGTATTATTGCATGGTCTGTATTGTCTGTTACTACCATTTTGGCCTTTGGGCTTGGGTCAAGATGGAAAAGGGTCTTCAGACCAACTCAGTCACTTAGCTAAAATAAATGAAGACCTGCATAGTATACTGTTTAGCAGGAGTAGAATGATAAAAGTGACTGTCTGTCTGAGGAAGACAGTCTCCTCCATATCTTATCAGTTTCCCCCAGTTCACATGATTACTGGCTTACACCACTGGTAGAGGGTGAACTACTGTGTAAACAGATGCATACTGAAGTAGCAGCTTCTATAATCTGTGCAGCTGCATACAGCTAGAGATCTCAATGTTTGTCTTTCTGGCCAGCTAAAATCATTTAAGACTTACAGAAAAGAATCTGAACCACCAGTGGGGATAACAAATTTCAAGGTAGAACCCAAAAGCATGAAAAGTGGATGACCCTAAACTGTTAGCGATCACCTCGAGGCCATTGTATTGTAAAAAACACACTTTACTCAGCAGCACAGCAGTTCAAATCCACCTGTTTAGGAAAACAAAATTTAGGTAAGTGCTTTTGTCTAACTTCAGGACTTTATCAAAACTACAGTAAATCCTGTTGTTACCCTTAAATAAAATCACGGTCAGTCAATCAAGCACCATATTGGATAATTAAACAATGAAAACATTGTTGTTGTTGTTGTTGTCCTTCGGCTTTTCCCGGTTAGGGGTCGCCACAGCGGAACTCCGGTCCGCTAATGATTGGCAGTAGATTTTCATGAATGCCGAGGTGCCAGCTCAACGTCCAACCTTCAACGAAGGCACGCCCCTTTACGCATGTCTTTCAAATGCCCACCCAACCACAGGGATGACATGCAGACTCCACACAGAAGACACTCCCCGCACTCCAGCCAAGAATCGAATGGGAGAACCTCTTGCTGTGAGACAACAAAACTACCGCTGCACCACCGCAGATTAAAGTAAAAAACCCTATGTTGTTGTTGTTGTATCTTTCGGCTTTTCCCGGTTAGGGGTCGCCACAGTGGAACTCCAGTCCGCTAATGATTGGTAGTTGATTTTTACGTGCCAAGTTACCAGCCCTGACGCACAACCTTCAATGAAGGTACACCCATTCATGCATGTCTCCACGCAAAAGATGCTCTAGCTGAGAATCGAACCAGACAGCGTCTTACTGTGAGGTGACAACGCTACCGCAGCACCACCACAGCGGGTTAAGAAAAAAAAACCTTATGTAATGACTCAAAAATTTAACATTAAATATTTAAAAGTTGCAAAATCTATGAAAATAAATCATTATATTTCTATAATTATAAAAACTATTTAACTCTTTTTACAAAACCAAAGCTCTTTCCTTTAAAATAGGAACTAGGGGCAAATGTTCATTCATACCAGGCAGGTTTGTGGCATTCAATCTCATTTGCCATCTCGATTCACTTTTCCCAATGTTATTTTCCCAATTACCCCCTAAGATCTTTACCAATAAACTCTAAAATCCCAAAACAATACCTAGTGTAGCTATCACAAGACAAGGTGTGCTTATATAAAGTGTTATGAATGTCTTTTACTTCAATAGCATTGAAATGTTCCTAAATATGTTTACAAAATACTCTCTCAGTTTTTCCAGTATAGAATCCATTACATCCTTGGCATAGCGTGCTCAAAGATCTTCATTTTCCCAGTTTGGATACACGTTTCAAATCAAACAATATTACGTTGGTTGAAAAACAGGCTATTCTGGAACTTCAGAACAACAGAGATATAGTTATTATCTCTGCAGATAAAGGTGGAGCTGTGGTTGTATTAAACTGGGGTGATTATGATAAGGAGGCAAATAGACAGCTTTCGGATCAGAGATATTATTCGGCAATGCCCATTGACCCTACTTTCAGGTTTAAAGAATAGATTGATCAGTTCTTGGTTTTGGCTAGGAATGAAGCTATCATAACTAATGAGGTTATGTATCAGCTCATGATCAAAGATTCTGCAATTCAATATATTTATTTCCTACCCAAAATTCACAAGGACCCGGTGAATCCACCTGGTAAACCGATTGTATCTGGGAAAGGGTATATCACCGAACCATTATCCTTATATCTCACAAAACATCTTAAGCCCTTGTTATATGTAGTACGATCATGATTGCAGGATACGACCAACTTTCTACAGATTATTTCAGACACTCAATTGGAGCCTGGGTGGTTTCTGTGTACATTGGATGTAAGTTCTTTGTATACTAATATTCCCCATCAAGCTGGTTTGGATGCATTGGCCCATTGGCTTGAAGTGGCGGGTTTATATCAATCTGATTTTAATTCTTTTTTGGTGGGTTTAGCCAAACATGTTCTTACAAATAACGTCTTCTATTATAAGGACAATTGTTATTGGCAAACTAAAGGCACAGCAATGGGGGCATCTTTTGCCCCTATATATGCTGATTTATTTATGGCCTATGTTGAAAAACATATTATTTATGATTGCCATAATAATATCTTTATTGAATATATTGATATCTGGAGACGTTACTTGGATGATGTGGAAGTGTGATTAACATCAACTTATGGATTTTATATCCTATCTGAACAACAATACATGGGGGTTACAGTTCACTGTACATTATGATTTAAGTACAATCACATTTTTGGATGTATTAATTAACAGACTACCTGGTCATACACTAGGTACTGAAGTGTACAGGAAGTACCCCCAGTATAATACCATCCTCCATGCCTCCAGCTATCACCCACCACACATCGCACGTAACATTCCAAAATCTCAATTTATATGTGCGAAACGTATTTGTTCACATGACTCTTCTTTCCAGCAGCATAAGTGTGATCTAACTTGGAGATTTAAATCTCGGGGTTACAGCATGGGAGATGTGTTAAAGGCCAGTCATCATGTTAATTCATTGGATAGGCAAGAACTTCTTACTTATAGGGATCATTCAGCAACAGTACCACAACCCATCAGATTTGTAACCACCTATGCTAGGAACTCTGACAGCCTAATTCAAAGTGTGCAGAGACACTGGAATATTTTGCAATGTGATTATGAGTTGGCCAGTATCATTCCAGGCAGATGTTTATTTTCCTTTCGCAAAGGGAAAAACCTTAGTTCTTTTTTCAATCATTACAAACGTAGTAACACCAACAATGATTTACAATCTTTACAGACAACATTGATGGGAGGACCACTGAGTGGTTGTTTTCCTTGTGGTCATTGTACCAATTGTCAATATGTATGTAAATCAAAAGAATTTTCCAGTAGGAACTGTGCTTCAGTTTATGATCTTCATTTTTTCGCAAATTGCAGTAGTGACTGGTTGATTTACTTGGCAACATGCAATTGTGGTTCTTTTTATGTGGGACAAACTTCTCACCCACTAAGACTACATATATCAGAACATATTAGTAATATTAAGAATAAAAGAATTCACAATGCACTTTACAAACACCAAATGGTACATACTACTGCTAAATTTTCCTCTATGGTTATTGACATCATACAAGGGAATTGTTCTAATAAGACAGGTTGGCATTCCATTTTAAATGCTAAAGAAAAGAAATGGATTGTCAGACTAGGTGGATTATTTCCACCTGGTCTCAATGAACAGTTCTAGGCATCAACCAATGAGTTTTGAGAGGAATATATTTAAACAGCATTGATTGTCATGTTTGCTTTACACTGAAGAAAGCTGTGGCATTGTCCAGCCGAAACCAGTCTGTTTTGCTGTTTATTTATCATTAATAAAATTCATTTTATGGGTCACAGTATGCTGGCTCTATAATTTTTTGTTTTGGTTTATGCTATGGTTGAGCCGTGCATTTGCCTTCGCGCAGGAGGTTCTTTTTCTGTGTTGCATCCTTGGCATATAGCCATATAAACTAAGACCCTTAGTACCACAATTCCCTCCAACCAATTCCACATTTTGCAAGGGGTCACCTAAAAAAATGTTTTTCTCCATCATGACGTAAGAACAATAGTTACATGACCCACATCTTGTGGTACCCCTACTTGAGTTGTTGGTGGAAAGAGGGTGTTCCAAAAAGTACTGCATATTATGTTCCATTTTATAAACAAATAAAGGCATGTTACCTAATATCCTATTAAAAAACAAACGGCAATAAAACTTGTAATACAGAAAAACGTAAAACAGCGACCAAAAAGGAATTAAATAAAATCAAGTCTTTACTAACACAGATACCCAAAGCGCTTTTCGACAAGCCCAATGCTTGACTTCTTCAAAGGAAATGACATAACATTAACATCCACATTAATATAATTACAACAATTATTCAATTAAGTTAGGAACAGCCTGCCTCAATCAACATCAAGAAAAATGTTAAAACAAACCAATACTGTATACTGCATATACAAACCTATCTGTGTTAGTAAAGACTTGATTTTATTTAATTCCTTTTTGGTCGCTGTTTTACATTTTTCTGTATTATTAATATCCTATTAACTCCACTATTCCCTTCTAGTATTACCCAATTCTTACTCACAATGTTCCGTACCTTTTTCCCAAAAGGACCAAAGATAGTGACCATAGAATGGGAAAAATTGCCATTACCTTCCTGTGGAGTTTTAATGTCAATAACTTGGGGACTACCTAAAAGGGGGATATACTTAGTCCCCCACCCATTTAAAATCTCCATTCTTAGTTCATGAACCCAGTCCTCAGAGTATCCCCTTGCTACAAACATATGTATTAGATTCCCTATCTCCCTTTTGAAATCTGTCAGAACACATTCTTGTGCCCCGTATCATTTGCCCTCTCACAATGTTCCTTTTTACGTAAAAGGGGGGACTACTACTAAAGGCTAAAAAACTATTGGAATATGTGGGCTTTCTAAATACTTTAGATGTAAATACACCTCTATCCTGATCCCTAAAGTAACATCCAAATAATCTGTAGTATCCTTGGAATACGTGTGTGTAAATTTAAAATAAGAACACACGTTGTTAATATGTTCAAAAAACTCTTCCACTACTATTGCTTCACCTTTCCTTAAGATAAAAATGTCATCAAGGTAACGCAGATACTTCAACAAATGGTTTTTAAACCCTAAATTAAAAACATATCTTTTTTCCCAGGATGCCATGACTAAGTTTGAGTATATGGGGGCACAACTTGAGCCCATCGCTACCCCTTTTGATTGTTTAAAAAATTCATTCTGAAATGTAATAAAATTGTTAAACAAAATCCTTTCCATCAACTCCATAACAAAATTTATTAAAGTAGCATTTAATGAAATCAATTCTACTAAGGCTTCAAGAAACAGTTCCAATCCTATCTCATGAGGTATAGAGCCAAACAAATCTATCACATCTATAACAGAAAAACGACTAGTGTCAATATAATATTCTTGTTGAATTCTGGAAAGAAAATCCCAACAGTCAGATAATACGCGGGTAATAGGGCCTAATGTTTCCTTAAGTACTCGGTCTACGAATACCCCTAGAGAGTAAATAGAGCTATTGTGTGCTGCAACTATAAGCTGGTAGGGTGACTGGATGACATCTTTATGCACTTTTGGAATACCAAAAACTGTGGGACTATAATGGTGCTCATTTGACAAAAAGTTAAAAAGTTCTTCGTTAATGCTACCCTGCAATAAACTATCTTCAAAAATAATTGTAGCTTCCGATGTACAATATTAATTTAATTCCCTCGAGACATTCTCATATTTGTTAGTGTCATACAGCAAATTTGCAATATCACTGACATAATCATTTTTTTAACTATCACTATCCCTCCCCCTTTGTCCAGCTTCATAATTCTAATCCTATAATTTTCCCTCAAGTTTTTTAACAATGCAGCCTCATCCTTAGTCAGATTAAAATAACATTCACTATTAGTATGATAGGCCTGGTAGCTCTCTCGTGTACACATTTTCTCAAAACTAGCCAATGTAGTGTGTAATGGGGGGGGGGGAGGGTTGAAAATGCTCTCTGTCTAAATTTGTTCCTAAAAACACCTGTTTCTTCTTGGGACTCTAAAAAACAACCAGAAATTCAGTTTCCTTGTATATAATTTCAGCTCAATAAGTACATTAGAAATATCTGCATTCCTACCCAGAACAAATTTGAAACCCTATTTAAAAAGTTAAAAAAGGGTTCCTGTAATCTCCATTTCAGTATAATTAAATATATTGAAACCGTTGAAACTCAGCATTTTCCCTTCAAAAAATGAAATTATTTGGTCACCATTGATCACATCTGTCAGAATCGGTTCGCTCTGTTGCTCCTCCAATAATTCCTCTGACCCCTCTGGTGTTGCCCCCTCGGGGTCTGTGGCTGGGCTGAAAACTTCTGTCTATTTCTATTAAGTACCCTTTCGGATCTACGTAGTGGTGGGAATTCCTGCTCAAATACTTCATCCCCTTCACAATTAAACTGCAGAGACTGTGAAAACCCACTACTTTCACCTTGTCCAGGTTCATGCCTATTTGAATCCCCCCCCCCTTTCATAATTGTCATTACCATGTTGATAAGGCCCCAAGTAGCTCTTAGAAAGTAGATGACACTTTTTGCCTATAGTCTTGTGCATCCCTCTTAAGCTTTTTTTGCTTGCAGGCAAAGTGAATTGAGATGGCAAATGAGATTGAATGCCACAAACCTGCTTGGTATGAATGAACATCTGTCCCGAGTTCCTATTTTAAAGGAAAGAGCTTTGGTTTTATAAAAGAGTTAAATAATTTTTGGAATTATATAAATATAATGACTTATTTTCATAAATTTTGCAACTTTTAAATATTTAATGTTAATTTTTTGAGTCATCACAAAGTTATTTTTTTTTACTTTAAGAATGTTTTAATTGTTTAATTATCCAATATGGGGCTTGACTGACTGAACGTGATTGCATTTAAGGGTAAGAACAGGATTTACTGTGGTTTTGATAAAGTGCTGTAGTTAAACGGACAAAAGCGCTTACCTAAATTTAGTTTTGCTAAACAGGTGGTTTTGAATAAATGCTGAATAAAGTGTGTGTTTTTTACAATACAACGGCCTCAAGGTGATCAGTAAGTGGATTTTTTGTGTGAAATTTCAAAGCAGAGTTAAAGAGGCATTCTAATGCCTCCCTGCTGTGTGATGAAGGCCAGTAACCCTGTTTAGATGAATGTTTATGGCTTGAGATAATTAAGTTAAATTGGGCTGAAGTCCATAATCTAGGAAATGATGGGAAAAAAATAATGATTATTGTAAAGAGACATGCTGATGTTTCCAGAGGAGACTTGAGATCATAAAAGAAATCACTGGGAAATGAAATGTTAAGGCTGAGAGTCAACCAAAATGACCAAAACCCAGACTTGAAACATATCAATTAAGCCAGAGCAGAAACAGACAAGCAGTGCCTGGTCAAAGCACGAGTCTTGAAACCAGTTATTCATGTGGGGATATAAAGGCAATGATTAGTCCTCTATTACATGCTGAACAGCATGAGTTGTGACAGACAGACCTTCTCATGGGGTTAGCTGGGTCACAGAAATTTAATAAGATTATTTTGTACCAAACCTACTTACAGAAGCACGTTTATAAAAATTGTCACAAGAATTGCTGAGCACTGCAGTACACAAGGGACCATACTTCTCAACCTCTTAGTGCAGTGATGGCAAACCTATGACACGTGTGTCAAAGGTGACACACCACGATATTTTGAGTGACACACCAGCGTTCACAACACCTGAGTTACCAAAGAAACTTAATGAACAAAAATACAAGAAATATGTGACCCTGTAATTATCTATTAAAGCTCAGCAAAAAAAGTCATTAATTAATGAATCAAATGCAATGTGTTCCATATTTTTTCAGTTCAGTTCAAAATTACTACTAAAAGTAGGGCAGTTTTTTGGTGCACTATGTTAAGCTCAGTTATCAGTGCGCATACCGTTTTCCCTATTGTAAGTCACTGACTTTTCTTTTGCTTTTATAATACACAGCAGCACACATGACTGGACTGTATCTTTTTTAACAAATGCATATGTAAAGAATTGTTTCTCTTTTGTTCGGGGGGGGGTGTGATACACCAGCAGAGTCACAATAAGCATTTTCTGAATTGTTGACACAGGAAGCCCAAAAGGTTCACCATCACTGTCTTAATGCAAGACATCTGGAGAAAGCCTGACATAATGGACAGACAAAGGCCCAAAACTAGGCACAAATTTTAAACATTGCTGTTATAAACGTAAAAAATTGCTAGAATAACACGATTTGTGTTAGAATGTATTTTCTGAAGGATACTAAGTCTGAACCTCAAATGCATGTCATTATTTAGTGACTTTAATCTTTAGATCAGCCCAGTGATTTTTCAAAAATTCACAATTTTTATGAGGATCAGACCAAAAAATATGAGGCAAAAATGTGGACATTCTGAGAAAATCTGTACAGTTGACAGGTATGCAAGGGACTCAATACTGATAGTTGTTAATTGGTATTATTTCATTGTTTCAAGGAGATGCGGGCCAAGTTCTGAATAGTTTTCCAGGACAACAGCATTACCTGGATAATATTTTGGTTACTGGCAGGAATGAAGAAGAGTTATCCAAAAAATGTAGGTGCAGTTTTGAAGAGATTGGAGGAGTATGGTTTGTATGTTTGTAAAGACAAATGTGAATTTCAAAAGCATTGCATTGAATATTTGGGGCATAGCACTGATACTTTAGGTTTTCAGAAAGCTCCATCTGTTGTAAAGGCCATTCTGTAGGTTCCAGCCTCTCAAAATCTGAACCAACTTCATTGTTTGGGTTCCTTGATTATTTTGGATGATTTACTCCTCAAGTAGAAATGGACAGAAGACTGCAGTAGCACGTTTTGTAAAGCAGAGGCTGGGCTGCTGAGGAACTTGAGGCGCCTTGTACGCTTTGATTCTTGTCTTCCTTAGCAACTGGTATACAAAGTCTCTCAGTACGGCGGGGGGGCAATATTGTCTCACATCATGCCACTCAGTAAAAAGAAGCTCATTGCTTTTGCCTCACAAACTTTAGGCACAGCTGGAAGAATTATGGTTACTGGATAATGGTTACCAGTTAATACCACTTCTGCATAGCCGCCTATTTTGAGCATTTTCTGGCTTGTTAAACTTGATTTCTGCATTAGTAACTGTATTTAGAGCACAACCTAGAGTTGTTTACTGAATTTCCTGTTTGCACTTATTTTTAAAATCGTTTTTTTCTCAAAACTTGCATTTTATCTGTCTTTGGCCTAGCACTCTTGTGTGGGGTCATTTACTGCACTGTTATAACTTGATACTTGTCAACCTCTGCTATCTCTGAAAAAAACAAAAAAACAAAAAAAATCTTGCTTTTTTTCCCACTTTTCTGAGATTTAAAAAGGTTCAGTTACAGGCTTGCTGTTTTTGAACTGTTTGTAAGTTTCTTGGAGGCCATTTTTTGCTTGGGCTGAAGGGAAGTCTCTCTGTTGATCAGTGGCAGTGAAAAACATTGAGCAGCCTGCCTGCCCCTGTGGGAGTGGTTACTGACTTGAAATTGTAGTTTTATTGTCCATTTTGGTTCAACTCCAAACTCCTTCATCTTCCTCTCTTAAAACCCTCTTTTGCGCGGTTTTGCGTGTTTTTGTGCATAGCGCAACAGCGGGCAGCGCCGCCTAATTGGGTTTAAACTATTCCTGGCTCCACAAAGTCTGCTCTTCACTTTTTCCCTTAGAACTGCTCTATCTCTCAATTTAAACACCATATTCTCATTATAAGGCCCTTCACTGGTCCAATTAAGTAATCCTACAAGTTAGCACTATTAAACCATAAGCACTACTTACTCTTATACTCTCTATGATTACCCTGTCCTCTATTGGTCTGTCTTAAATTCAGTTTCCCTATATTACTCTAGCATGTCCAAAGGTCAGTCAATGGTTTCCTCTCCAGTCCAGCTGGTGAATCTGGGAATTTTGAGGCAATGTTACAACTGTCTCATGTACACGGACAACCCTCTCCTCCTCCAAACAGGTTCAAATATATGTGAGAGATGTAACTATTTAGCCAAACTGGAGGCTGAGCTCTCTCATCTCAAAACTGGTGTAACCAGTCAGGAGGAGAAGGTAACCTCACACAACACAATTCCAGTATCACATAGTCCCACCACATCAGCGAACCAAACACATAAATACACAAAAACATACTCGGAGGCTCTAAATAAAAATTTACCTAAGCAACAGAGACCTCCAAAGCAGACATCCAAGCAAACGCTACCTCAAAACAAAACACGCACAACACAGAGCCCACAAAGTCAGTGTGCCAAGCAGCCACAGCCCTTAAGGCTGAATAACACACCTGATACTCTTGTAATAGGTGACTCTATTGTCAGACACACTGACGTCCCGCTCCCCAGGCTGAATAAATAGAAGGTCATGGTGAGCTGCCTGTCGGGTGCTAGGATCCGCCACATAACGCAAGCACTCAGGTCACTCCAAAGCGAATACAAATATGACTCAGTCATTGTACATGCTGGTGTGAATGACCTGAGACGTACCTCCCTGGACTACATGAAAAGAGACATAGAGGAGCTCTCTGATCATGTAGCCCAGGCTGGTATGACCCTGACCTTGAGCAGCATCTTACCCTCACCTAGAATGATGCCACAGTACAAAGACAAAATGATCAATTTTAACAATTGGCAAAAATATTGGTGTCATTCAAAGGGGATCCAGTGTCTGTCAGCCTGGGATGACATGCTCGACAAGCCACGTTGCTTCACTAGGGATGGCTTGCACCTGTCACCACTGGGCTTTTGGATATTGGCAAAGGCTCTTGCCACCCCCATAGTGCCTTTTTTAGCCAAGGCTCAAAAGTCAAACCCACCCCCATAGACAGCACAAGGAACAAGAAACTAAGGGTAATGCTGCTTAACGCCAGAAGTCTTAACCTCAAGATGCACGCACTCGAAACTCTCCTCAGTATGGAGAACATCGATATCTGTGCAGTGACAGAAACCTGGTTCAAGGCTCCAGAGAGCACCCCAGCACTACCAGGCTATACCTCATATCATGCTTTTCGGCCCCAAAACCCGGACCGAACCACAAAAGGAGGGGGAGTTTCCATATTTATCAAGGATATCCACACCTCCAGGTTAGTGGCATTGCACGAAGTATCGGAGACCATCCATGTGCAACTAACAGTGGGCAAGACTGCTTTTCAGTTTATAGCATCCTACAGACCACTCTCTCAAAGTCAGGAATCCCACTCGGCTTTCCTGAAAACATTGGAGAACATAAGGATCTCGCCGAATACCATTATATTGGGCGACGTCAACTACCCAAACATTGACTGGGAGCACTACTCAAGCCCCAGCACCTTAGCCCAAAGGTTCCTGGAAATTATAAACTCAGATGCTATGGAACAACTAGTCACCACTCCCACAAGAGGGGACAACATACTAGACTTGATCATTACCAACATGGGGACTCTATGCTCCACATCAGAAGTATATCCCTCATTGGTAAGATCAGACCATAAATTAATTTCACTGGATGTCCACATCCCGACCCCACCCCCAGCCCAGAAAACCACAGTGAAAAACTTCTCAAAAGCGAACTTCTCACTTCTCAAAACCGAAGTGGAATCCTTCAAGGCCCCAGGGCCAGCGGAAACTATGGCCCAAACTGCAGAATCCTATATAAACGCATTCTATGGACATCTCCAGGAATGCATGGATCATGCTATCCCAAACAAAACCAAGACCCAATCATCCAAAGGTACGCGTCCAGTCTGGTGGACCCCTGCCATAAATAAACTGTACAACAGAAGGAGGAAGCTACTACATGATAGAGCAAAATCCCTAATAGGGAAGGCATCTCTGATCAGTACTAGCAAAAAATTACGATCCCTCATAAAATCCTCCAAGGCCAGCTTCGAGAGAAAAATTGCACAGGACACCAAAGACAATCATAAGGCTTTTTTCAGTTATGTTAGGAATCTGGGATGCAACTCCCAGACTTGTTCTGAGTTGATTCTAAACGACAAAAAATACACTGAACCCACAGACATCACCCATATCCTGGCAGACAGGTTCAGTGCAAACTTCTCCACCCCCTCCCCCCCAAAAGAGCAAGTATCTATCCCGGCAGGGGGCTGCCTCCCAAACATCTCTGATGCTCAGATGAAGGCTGCCCTCTCCAAAGCAAAAAACACTGCTTCCATGGGACCAGATGGCGTCCCAGGTTGCGTCCTACATGAACTCCAAGAGGAACTAATCCCTCAAATAAAACAGCTATACAATCTCAGCCTCACTACAGGATATGTGCCCACAGAATGGCGTACAGCAACAGTGGTCCCACTCCACAAAGGTGGAGCCTCTACGGACCCTGGAAACTATTGCCCCATAAGCCTGACTAGCTTAGTCTGCAAGGCTTTGGAGAGGATCATCATGAAGCTCATAAACAAAGACATTGGGGACCTACAGACACTAGATCCTACCCAGTTCGGCTTTGTCAAGGGCAGATCCTGCCTTTTGAACCTGGTTGACTTCTTCGAAACAGTCACCAAAACCATAGATGAAGGGAAGGTAGTCCACACAGCCTATCTGGACCTTGCAAAGGCATTTGACACAATACCCCACTCGGGCATCATAGATAAACTATCCAGCTTAAATATAAACCCCTATGTCACAAGATGGGTCACAAACTGGCTCAAAGACAGAACCCACAGAGTGAGAGTTGCTGGAGCCATGTCAAACTTGAAACCGGTCACAAGTGGCATCCCACAGGGTTCTGTCCTGGGACCACTCTTGTTCGGTATATACTTTTCCGAGGTACAGGCAAATGTGGGAGGACTATGGCTCACCAAGTTCGCAGACAACTGCAAACTGGGCACCATAATAGACTCTCCAGCTGACACAAACATCCTTCAAAAAGATCTCACAGAGACAGATAACTGGTGCCAGTGCCATGGTTTAAAGCTAAATGCCCAAAAATGTATAGTCATACCCTTTGGCAAAAACAATGTGCCCACAAATTACCACATAGGTGGAAACCCATTAAGTACAGAGAAAGTTATTAGGGACCTGGGGACCCAAGTTGATAGTAATCTCTCCTTTGAAAACCACATTGCCAAAGTGGTTAGAAAGACCTTCTACATAGCCCACCTCATCACGAAGGGTTTCACATCTAGATTAAGAGAGGTAATCGTGCCCATTTTGGGATGTACCTTACCCGACACCTGCAGCAATTAGAAAGACCCCAAAAGTATCTCACCAAGAGGATCAAGGGTCTCTAAAAGATGCCATATGCTGCTCGGTTAAAAAAACTCCAGCTCTACTCAGTTGCATACCGCCTACTTCGAGGCGATCTATGCCTGACATACAAAGCTATGTCAAATCCAGAATTAATGGACATGCTCCACCTCAGTAAATCTAAATCCCTTAGAGCCACACGCTCGAGGGACTTGAACCTCAGCACAGAAATAAATAGAACTTGCTGGAGGGACAGGTTCATAACCCAGAGGCTCCCTTCACTCTGGAATAGAATTCCAGTTCATGTGAGGCAGAGCACCTCACTGAATCTCTTCAAGAAGAATCTCGATAGGTGGATGGGGGATCGTAGGTTTGTCCCAGGGATTACTCCCGTGTCACTATTAGACAAAGGCACAGTAAACCAAACCTTAAAAAGGGCACAGTATACTCAAATCAAGGGGTGGCGTAAGCCATACAGAATCGGGCCAGGCTTATAATTGCCCCAGGGCAGATAGCCTAGTATGAACCTATGAACCTACGCTCAGATCAGACATAAGCATGGGAATTATCTTTTGCATTCAGAAATTCCATCAGTCTTTTTTGGATGTACGGACACTTCTGACAGATCATCAGAAACTGGTATCAGGTTTTGAATCATGTACTGTCATTCCTGCTTTGGCAGCAAGTACAATGGAATGCTAATACCTACATTTGATGGCTTGTATATAAAAATTAAGTACTAAGCATCAGCTTCTCATGAAAAAGTAAATGGCTTATTAAGAGTACCATTTGCATCTAATCTTCCTGATAAAAATCTGAAAGAAATCTTCTATTTTTCTCAAGTAAATATCTTCCTGTCAGAGCAAGTCAGCTGAGAAAAGCTACTTGTACAGATTCCATACTGTCAAAAGTCATGGACTTGGTAAAATATGGAAGATCAATAAAGAACTGGAAGATTTCCCCAACCTAAAACAGTATCTTGCAAGATGAGACTTGTCTGTTCATCCCGGATAGCGCAGTGGTGCAAGAGGTTCTTTGGTTCAATTCTTGGCTGAGGTGCCTTCTCTACAGAGTCTGATGTCTTCTTGCATTTGTGTGGGTTTTCTCAGGGTGCTCCGGTTTCTTCCCACATTAGAAAGACATGCATCTGGAGCATTTCTCCCCAGGCCTCCGCTAAAAATTAGCTTGTTCCAAGTCAGACTTTCCTGGTAAACAAATGTTAAATAAATAAATAAATAAAAATCCTGGTTGTTTGTTATGAAGAACATGAGTCATTTGTACACATTCCTTTAAGCAGCCATTAGATTAGTTGCATTCTGAACTCCACACAATGGTCCAAATGAAACAGGTTGTCCACAGTTACTTCTGACAACTTCACTTGGATAATGCCTATTGAAAAGCCAAGAACATGTTCAGCATGCAACAGTGTTTGAAACTTGCCACAATTAGAACGACTGCATCCATGGGATCAGCCTGAACATCCATAATGCTTGCATTCCTATAAACTTTGTAGGAATATTTGACAAGAATATGTTTTCAGTGGTGGTTTATGCTATGCAGTGTAGCAGAAGTCGCCGTCATAATTTCCACAAATTTCAACAGTACCACAAAAAAGCTGCAAGGAGTGTTAATATGTTTTGACTTGCCTGTTCGCTAGTAACTGACAACGGATCACAGTTTGTTTCTCAGGATTTTGACAGATTTCTGAAAATGAATGGTATTCTACACATTACACCTGCTGCATATCATCCCACAGCAAATGGATGAACTGAAAAGATGGCCCAGACTAAGACTGAGTCATAATTAGGGTGGGGCAAAGTAGACAGCTCTCCCAGGTGCAAGCTATTAAAGGGAGCACAGTCGGCAGGTGCCAGTGGTGTGGAAGTACAATGCCAGCATTGATTTATTCCAGGTTACTGCATCTTCAAAAGTGAATGCTGATACTGCACTTGAGAGAGCTGAAATGCACAGTGCTGTGAGGTACATCTGTAATAACCATAGCAAGCTGCTTATTTTGTGTGTGTGTGTGTGTGTGTGTGTCCAACTTTGTGAAGAAGACCTTTAAGATGATGGGGGTGTCAGTTTAGGGATCTGCAGAGGGTGCCAGATGCACTAGCTACAGTTCTGGGCCAAGATACAAACTCAGGAAACCAATTATAGTGTCTGGATGTTTTACTGACGCCTTACAAAAACCCATCTCATACTATTATGCAGGGGTCTGCATTTCTCACTGTGAGAAGAGAGTCGGGCACTTATATTGGCCTACTGAAATCAGCAATGACACAGCAAGTAGTCAGACATCAGCTGGCAACTCAGATTAACCGAAGAGAAACCTAAGCAAAATAGAGGATTTTCAGTTCAACCAGGAGCTAGATGGTTATCGCAAACAGTATTAGAACAGTCCGATCTGTACCATGCAGAGTGAAGATGATGTCACTTATCACAGAAGCATGGATTAGTTACAGCCAAAATCTAAAGCTTCTTGGATGATTACCACATATAATGGTCATATGCTGAGAGGGACATGACATCTAAGTCAGAACAACCTTTGATGAATCAACAAATACACTTGAAACTTGAACAGGAAACTTGAAACTTGACTGAGGGTTGTGTCTAGAGTTAAGAGCCTTCTGTTTCAGCCTCATGCTTGCTTCCTAGTCCTGTGGTATAGTATGTATCCCCAGAAGCTTCAGTCATGTGTTCTGAGACTGGTACCAGTTCAAAACCCAAAATTAGAAACCCTCCTTAATGGTTGAACTTAACACCAGTGAAATTTCTACTTTTTGGCAAGACAATTGCCATATTTAGCACACAGGAATGATGCACTCTTCTCCTGAAGCATCTTGTATTGAGGGGGTGGAAAATACAAATATATAATGTCTCATAAGGTTTCCTATAACTGTCTATGCTTTGGTTCCTAAATCTGAAGTGAATGAGTGTGTGTGTGTGTGTGTGTGTGTGTGTGTGTGTGTGTGTGTGTGTGTGTGTGTGTGTGTGTGTGTGTGTGTGTGTGTGTATGTGTGTGTGCGTGTGTATCTATTTATGTATGTAGGTTACTGTGTGTTTGTGGTCATGCATGTGCACACGGTGACAAATGCAATAAAGAAGTAGGTTCATTAATGAGTTCTCCTACCTCATGCATTAGTGGATCTCTCCCTCTCTCCATCTCCTGTTCTTCACCATCATATTTCTGCACACTTGTCTTTAATAGGCCCTTGCTAACAGTGACAAATGATAGAGCTCACACCAGAATGTCTTCATTGGTTTACAAAAAACACAAAAGAATTCTAAGCTAATACAAGTATGACCACATCTGTCGAATTCTTAGCTAATACGAGTATGACCACATCTGTCGAATTCTTAGCTAATATAAGTATGACCACATCTGTCGAATTCTTAGCTAATATGAGTATGACCACATCTGTCGAATTCTTAGCTAATATGAGTATGATCACATCTGTCGAATTCTTAGGTAATACGAGTATGATCACATCTGTGGAATTCTTAGCTAATATGAGTATGATCACATCTGTCGAATTCTTAGCTAATATGAGTATGATCACATCTGTCGAATTCTTAGGTAATACGAGTATGATCACATCTGCCGAATTCTTAGGTAATACAAGTATGATCACATCTGTCGAATTCTTAGCTAATATGAGTATGATCACATCTGTCGAATTCTTAGCTAATACAAGTATGATCACATCTGTTGAATTCTTAGCTAATAAGAGTGTGATCATATCTGTCAAAGACCTGTTTGTGTAGCCAACCAAAGTGAACTTTCAAAATTTCTTTTTTTCATCCTGTGCAGGACTTCCACCCAATACAAGCACATACACACACACACACACACACACACACACACACACACACACACACACACACACACACACACACACATGCACACACAAAATACCAAACATGAAAGCAGTAAAAACTAGAGGTGCCAATATTCAAAGCAACCCAAACCAATTAGCTCTTCCATCTTCCAAAGACTTGGTGCTCTGAATGCAGCCAAGACTCTCAGAAAAGTTGAACATTGGTTAAATTATAAGCCCTTTATTCTTGTAATAGACCACTAACTAGTCAGTAATGTAGACCACTAACTAGTCAGTAATGGGCCAGGCCAGCCACCCACACCAGTGAGTGTGTCACCTTCCTATAACACACACATATCACCCAACAATCTAAATACAAATGGTGCTGGCTAGAAGAAATGTGTGTAACTGATGTACACTTGAGGCAGGCAGCATGTAAACATTATATGTATAACCCTCCTATCATCCTTACCAGGTTTCAAGGCTTCACAGCATTTTAGACATAACCTTCCTATAATAGTAGCATTGTAATATGACAATTTGTAAATCAGATGGTTCCAACCATTCAGCACCGCTCTAGATAACATTCAAACAAAACTTAAAACTATCTCAGGTTGTTCGCACTGCATCCATCCAAGGAATCTGCATTGCACACCTTTCTAAACTGGATTCTAATATTCCCCAGTTCAGTAATACAGCAGTTCATACTCCTTTTCCTAATGATTAGTGCCTAATTTCCTCAACTTTCTCACACTGAAATCAAAAAACTGTTCAGAACTTGTATCTGATTTTTAGGTCTTTCATACAAAATTGTGATGATCCCTTCACCCAAGAACTTACCCTTGCTAACTGGCAACTAATAATTTCCCAACCAAAGCTCTGTATTACCCAGGAGCACCTTCATTATATACACCCAGCCAGACACAATCCCAGGATTCAATAACACCTATACTAAGTGTACACTAAGTGTACACCTTTCTAAGTGAACAGACAGCACAGGCATAGCTCACACCTTCTTCCTCCTAATTTTAGTTTTCCTACTGATATTCTTGCAGCTTTAAATATTGACAGGGATTCATAAAGGTTACCACAAAGTGTAGACTACATGTACACTTAGTGTAATCTATCTGAGTGACTAGAAAGCACATAAATGTGATAAGAATATTCTTGAATACGTATTGTGTACACTTAGTGTAGGCTTTAATGAGTCTGTCCCAATAAGTATTATCCAGTTTAAACAAATACTTTAAAATGTGCCTCCACACCATGTCTCATGGCTTCCAGATGTATCAGAGGTGTAACTACCTATTCTGGTTTCTGGCACCTTCTCAACTTTAGGTTGGGTAGCAAAAAAAAAAATCTGTTCACTATCTGACAGGAGGAACAAGCCCTGTGATGTCCAATGCATATGAGAGCATCACAAAAATTCCTTCAGCCATTCAGCCATTCAATGACTCCTTCCCAGAACCAACAGTTACTTCTCTAACATGTGAAAGCCCACCGCCAGGACACCAAATTGCTCCTTACATCTGGTTCAGTGCTAATGTCACTAACTATAGTTTCACCCCCCCCCCACAAACACACATACACACACACACACACACACACACACACACACACACACACACACACACACACACACACACACACACACTTCTTGAGTTTCTTAAAGAAGTGTCATCATGGATAAAAACTCACATTAATTCATACTGGCTCCTTTCTAATCATGACAGGCCATAGTACTGTTAACAATCCCCAATTCTATATACAGACGCATGGAGGAAAGCCACCTGTCTGGGAAGGATTTCCTAAACTTCACTAAAACATTTGCTATTGTAAGTCATCAGGTCCTTGTCAATAAATAACACAAGTACAGACTAATAGCTAACACCAGTAGCTGGTTCAGCAAGTAGGTATCTAACAAATAGTTCAGAATTAAAATAAGTTCTTTATATTCCCCTGCCATAAACTAAAGCAGGAGTGCCACAAAGGACAGTTACGGGGTCATGTCTACTTATTTATTTAAATTTTGTTAACTGAATAAGTTAACTGGTCTGAGGGCTACTTTCAGCCAAAACCCAAACCACAGAGCAAATTTACTGTGAAAGCACTCGTGATAAATTGCAATCAAAATATTCACAAAAATTTAAAGTGAAGATAAATATATTAATTACAATTGCAGAGGTAAAATAAAAGTGAATGTTCAATATATACAGGATACACGTGTCAGTTAAGAAACTGTAGAAATGTGAATGTTCAATGCAGAATAAAAAACTAGTAATCACAAAATAAATCTGTGAGAAGAACCTCATATGTCCAAATATAGTAATATATATTTATTATATTATGTTATATTATATTATATTATATTTATTATATTATATTATATTATATTATATTATATTATATTATATCATATTACTATACTCGGGCATACAGTGTTCTTCATGCAGATTTAGTTTGTGAATACATGTCAATTAACTTAGCAAAGTATACTAAATGAACAAGTAAACAGCTGATGTACTGGGTGAATCCCACAAAAAGATACAATGACAGTAATGAAGTATAGTCTAAAGGATAATAAATAGTATATATCAATACCCAATATAAATCTGGGACTGAATGAAACCGAAATAGATATTAATAGTGAAGTGCAGATGAAGAAAGGTTATGAATAAATAAAAATTCAGTTAAGATGCCTAAAAAAACTTTTCACTCTGTTCATCAAAAAACTGCCTTCATGCCTTCCATTATGCAGATGTTCTGGATCTAATTAGGTTTGTGTCTCTCCCACACTGCTCATATCCACCCTTTCAGAAGAATGTAATATATTACACAATTGATATCCCAGTATAAAAAAAAATGCAGATATAACTATGCTATTCAGGATCTACATCAAGTTGAAGCAATCAACCAGCAACTGAATAAATCTTAACCCCCCAACCTCAGAAGACAATGAAGGGCTTCTTTCAAATACCTTGGCTTCCGGTTTGATTCCCCCATGACTTTCTCATTTTGCTTAAACAAAACAAATGGCAGTCACTATATTAATTTCAAAATAACCCACAAAATTGCAGTGTATTTACTTGTGATGCTGGTACTGCACAAGGTAAATGACTACTAATTCTTGTCACAAAATACTTGTGTCTATCAATAATCACCATTTCAGTCTCAGATATCTAAAGACTGTAAATAATGCTTATGAGCTCTGTCTCTTCCTATTTCAGTTCCCAAAACAGAGTGCAGGTGTATATCTGTGGACAACACAGGATGGCTTCATCATATAAAGTAATGGTGTATAAACTCATTGTCACTGAGAAGACAGAAAAAGAGAATTAAGGACTGGCCAGTAGACAGTAATAAAGACCTGGCAGCCCTATTTCTTCCATGAATGTTCAGTTCCATGGCAAACCAAGGCCGAAATACATGGAGGAAAACATCATGTAAAATTACTGGTGAGTTTCCCTTAAAAAAAAAAAAACAGGTTAAGTACATTTATTCAAGGAAATCTAAATATACTCATAGGACAGGGAGAAGGACTCGGGACAGAAAACGTATTGTACTGAGAGTGAATTGTCTTTCCCATCTTCCTTATACCACCTCCCCAATTAAATAAGATTCATACTTCGTTGTCATTTGAAATGCTTGAACTTGTACAAAAAGAGTGCTGAAACTTTTGAGGCCATACATAAACAGCGCCAAAATCTGTTCGCATCAGAACTTATTGCTGTAGTAAGTTAATGCTTCCTGATGAGACAACCCTTACTTACAAGATTCCTTGACCTTTGCACAATGTAGATATATTACACCACAAGAGATGTCACTGTAGAGGCCTGCCAACCCCTCTAGCAAGTACTTTCAAAACCACTGGCAGGGTACCAACACAGTCAACATGAGACAAAAGCCTCTAACATGTAGCTCATTTTATTGGTGGCATCCTGCCCAACTCCTTTCTCAGAAGGCTTTCTCCCACGTCATTGTTGTGGTTCAAAGGATCTGATGTCTAAGGGTGTTGGGATCAGTGTAAGAATACAGTACACAATCTGTCATGTGTGATGACCTGTTCTATGTAAAAAATCACAGTACCAGACTGTAAAACAAAAGTAATAACAAGTACAGTTTAAAGACCTAGCTTCATTTACATAGTGCTTGTTACCTGATCGTTTATTGACTGCATCAAGGGGCTGATTATTGAAAATATTTTTTTATTCTCCTATCTCCATCTCTCTCTCTCTCTCTCTCTCTCTATATATATATATATATATATATATGTGTGTGTGTGTGTGTGTGTATGTGTGTATGTATGTATATATCTTCCTACTCAGTTACTGCTTTAGCATCCAGGTTTCCTTCTCAGATTTAGGCATCTGCCTAGCCCTGGATCCCTGCAAATGCTCATTTACAGACAATTCTAGAAGTGATACTTCACTGGGTAGGATTAGTGACTCTTCAGGAAGTCTGTTTCCTAGTAAGTAATGTTTGGAACTCAGGGAGTGAGGGATCCACTGGGAAAATATGGATGAGAAACCAGGAGCCATAAATATGCAGCACCTGGTCATGACATGATCAATAATGTTGATGCACCTGGTGTGCATATTCTCCCATCAAGCATTGGATCTCAGTTCCGTCACCTTTAGAGAGGCGGCTTTACAAGGCTGCTGGTCTATACTACAGTTTCCACTGGCAGTAGAATTTTCCAAACCCTCCCCACTGGATAAGAGAGCTGTCCATCAGCCAGATATTCCCCCCACTGCCAAGCCCCACTATGCACTAAAGACCATTGCAAGTGATACAAATAGACATCTTAGCTTGGGCTAGTGTCATGGTGGTGGAGTGGTTAGTGTACATACATAAATAAATAATGATGCTGCCTTTATTCTTACAGTTGTGACTGAAAAGGGTTTACAAGAGCAAATGTTATAGACATCCATTAAGAAGTTGCTGTCTCTTTAATTTCTCACCTGAAAGCTGGTTGTGGGAACTCTCTCTAGTGACAGCACCAATAAGGTTCTTTTCCAGTGACAGAACGGAAGCTTTGCTCCTCTGAACTTGAGAAGGAGTGAGTTTAGTATCATGTCTGTGCTGACATGATGATCCAGAGGTCATTAAAGTGGTAACATAAACTCTCAAATTTCATTGTGAAGGTAGTATTATTAGAAAACGCTAAGACACTTTAACCTTGATCCAGTATCAGGTTACGTGACACACCTAAGTAATACATTCTAATTGCTAACACAGTAAAAAAAAATCATGAAGCTTCTCTCACCTTTAAAGAATAAAAGTAATATTATTTTTATTGACTAACATGACTGCTGGTACATCAGCTACATCAGTTCTGTCATCAGAAGCTGATAGTGTTAAGTAAATTTCTAGGGACTTGATGCAAATTACAAGTTTTAATATGTAGCTTTCTTTATACTGGTGACTTCATTGAGTGTAATGTCTAGTAAGAAAAGAATTCCACAAGTTAACACGCATGCTCAGACATACACAAGTTTCATATGAGAGCTATATACTGTCTATTTATACTCCATTTGTAAACCTTATTTAAGGCATAACTTGTTTCTCTATTTATGTATGACTCAGTTAAAAAAAAAAAGGTGACGCAAGCACAAAGCAAGCAATCAGTCACAAACTTTTTCTGTTTTCTTGTTGAAAGTCTGCTGGAAGTGATCACCTGACTTTCCCACTGTAAAGACAAGTTTGCAGGACACGTTAGCCTTACTGGATAAATGTGAGAAGTAAGTTCCGCCCCTTCTTCAGCTTCATTTGACAGCCACCAACTTTTGTTCCCTGTTCACTGGAACTGATAATTTCCCAGAACCTGAGACAGCTGTTTGCTCTGTGTGCTCTCACCTGCCGATGAGATTTCCAGATGAACTGAAGAGAGTAAAAAGCTAGTCTGGGGAAACAATGGCTGAATCGCAGCTTGACTGCTTGGATGATAATCACATTAACGAAAGAATTCCTGACTCCAGAGCTGAATTTTACTACAGTGAACAGCAAAGATTAGCTATTGATGAGTTAATAGAAAAAGGTGAACATGAGTTTAAAGAAAAAGTCAAAAAGGAGAAAATGAAGGAATTTCTGTCAGCCAAAGAACTAAAAATGTTAAGGAAACACTGGCGCAAATATGATATCACAGGAAAGGAAGGGGGTGATTCTCAGAGTAAGGACCACGAAGGAGAGGAATCTTTATACTGGCCAGTGATGTCAGATGTAGCAATCCCATCACTGGATCTAGGGTGGCCACTTGGTGGATATTATAAGGGGGTCACACGAGTGAATGTATACGTGCATCCCCCAAAAGAAAATACACCACACATAAAGGCAGTGGTCCGGAAACTAATACAAGATGCTCAAAAGGTGAGAAAAAGTTTCCCTGTTTAGTACTGCAATTTTTGTGTCATTGAGTCCAAGATTATAATCATAAATGTGCATTTCCTGAAAACTGTCCAAGGTACTTAGGGAAAAATAGCTCAGCTTATATTAAGTAACAGCAACCTTGTTTTTTGATTACCAAAGACATTTTTATCCCTGAAAAGATGTAACAAACTGCATATGATTGGTGACATAGCACTGAACTGGGGATTACATTATGAGTAAAATCCAAGCCAAGAATTTGCAGTCAAGTAGAGCACAAAATGAATAAAGTATATTGTTATGCATGTATATTATACTGTATACCAGAAAAATGCATTTTATAGCCATTGTATCCTGAAGTTACAGTGCAGGACCAAGGCAGGAGACAGCAAAAAATTGTCTTTCTTTTCATCACACACACACACAGCCTTACAGCACCGACAGATCTTATAAAATACAGGAAGGATAAGTGCTTTGCTAAGGACTACAAAGAATACAAAAGCTTTATATAACAATCAAACGCAAATCAGTAAGTTATACTTCTGTACCTTAGCTACAAGTTCAAGGAACCGGGTTGAACATATTTACAAAATTATAAATTGAAGTAATTACTGGCAGTACAGTGAGGGCATGTCACAAGACACTTTCAGATTTCATTCTCAGCTGTGAATTCCAGCTCATTTAGGCAATGAGAAAAGCCTGCCTGCTGTTTCCTGAGAGCATTAAGGAGGTATTTCTTTTAGAAAGTGATTGCTACTGTACTCTGCCAGTGCCTGGGGTCTTTCCTTAGACATGCAAGTTTCTTTTTAGCTCAACTGCTGATGAGTGTAAATGCCCTGCATTGGTAGCTAACAGTAACAATGCAGGTTTCAGTCAGTACAGCTTGTGAAAATCATTTGATTTATCAGAGTTCACACAGAGATACACACACTCACACTTACACTTAAAACTATTAATTCTATGAGCAAGTTTAAACTAACATCTTTAAATATTTGGACATGTTTGTATCAACCTTAAATGCAGTAATCCTTAGGTAATGCATGCCCAAAACACACAAGCCTGTGCCCACAACACACGCACACATCTGAATAAATAAAGAATGCTTGTTTGGGAGAGTTCCAGAATGTGGATCCTGTTCAGTGCTGCAAACTTAAATTGCTGATATAGGCTCATAAGCTGTAGTGCTGGTATTTCCATGGCTTCTGATCTGACTTTCCCAACAAACTTCTCTCTTTAGGTTTTGCAAACTGAAAAGGAAGGTTAAGGACTACAGTTATTGCTACTGCTTCACTGACAGTATAAAGTAGGCAATGTGTGCTTTCTTCTTGTGTTCCCTGAAGCTTCCTCCTCTGCTCTTTACTACAGCAGTTTCCAGTACTTAGTTGGTGCCATTTTCTGTCCAGGGATTGCTTTTCACAGCAACCAGATAATTTCCTTCCCTCTGTAAAGTTTTTGTTTTCTTTCACTAATTAATGAATGCCTGCCTTATGTCCATTGTATAGCTTTCTGCTGTACTAAGTGGAAATGTTCTTGCTTTGCAGAATGTATATTTTCTTATGAAGGAGACACTATACCTTCTTATACCCCTGGCATGCTTTCTTCTTCCAACAAGTGCGTGCAGTACTCTGGCATCAAGATAGTTTTCCAGCATTCAGGGGTTTCCTCGTTCTCAAGCCAGAGTTACGGTAAAGATACCATAAGGTCATCTCACCTTTGTCATTAGCAAGTAGTAATACTTTGCTAATCATAGCATTAGCAGCACTCGTTCCTATTTTTCCTTACAATAAAATATTACCATGAACTAAACAGGCTAATATGTGATTGTCAGGTACATACGTCACATAAAGGAAAAGGTGAAATGCAGGAAGGGCAAGTGCTTTGCTAAAGACTACAAAGATGCAAACACGTCATACTTCCTTTCAGTTATTAATAATGTCATCTAACTTTCCTAAAACATTACTCTTAGGAGATTTAAATGTACTATAGGAGGTAAAGGCCATCTTCCTTCCTCTTTCTACAGTAGTAGAATAAGGTTTTATCAAACTGGTCTCTGAACCCACAAGGCCTAATCCTAGTACTGGGAAGCACACTCTCCGGGACGGATTTTGTTTCCATTATCCTCAGATGCCATTTATCAGTAGTCTTATGTTTAGTTACCACAGTATCTTTGCAGCTGTTTAGCCAGGCAGAGGCTAGCATGTGAAGAGGAGAAGAAAACATCTAATGTTGAACTTTTTCACAACAGTCAGACATTCATCTGTGGAACATATGAGAATGTAAGGGCTGTTCACCAGCTGTTTTGCAGAATAACTGTAGTACAGAAGGCTGTGCCCTAATAGCTCAGGCAAGTAGAGTGTTGGTCTTGAGAGCCATAGTTTGTGAGTCTAAATCTCTGTAAAGCTACTAGTCATGCTTTGAATGCAGAATACTGCATTAATATCATGTTACCCCTCCTGGAAACATACTCTCTGTAAAAACAGAAAGAGTTAGCAGCAAACTAGGGTCAGCGGTTTCAGCTGAACTCAGATGGGTCACTGCTTTTTGCAAAGCTACTTGGCTGAAATGTAAAAGTACTTCCTTGAAGACAGGACATGACTTCTGCTTTTTGCTTAGGAAATAGTACAAGAGGCTTACCAATAAAAACAATGTACAGTTCCTACTGAGGCAAAGTTCTTTGCTTTCAAATCCTAGAAGCTTTTGTACAGGCAAAGGTCCAAAATCTCCCCTATAGTCTCACTAACAGAAGGTGAGGCTCCCTGTCTCACAGCTGAGACATACAGGCAAATTATTAGCAAACTGATTTGACTGTAAGTTCAGTTCTGCAAACAATTTGCCTATCAGGCCTCAAAACATAATGTTCAAAGCATATATGTTTTTGCTGTTGACTTTCAGTTTATCAGTGTTTCTCTGTTCAAAACAAATCATTGTCTCAATGGCATTCCATGCTATGAACATGCTGGGCCAGATGACTGGAATGTGAAACAATTTCATTGCAATTCCACTGGGACACAGCATTAGTGTTTGTCTTTAAACAGGTACCCTTCCCTTTCTTGAACTTTGGATGCTGGTAAATATAGTAACGATTCCCAAATCTGGTTCAAGCAGTAAAGTTGATTCTTATAGTTCCACTTGTTCTATTGTCCCCTTTGGTGAAAATCCTGGAAAGGATTGTTTCTGGGCAGTTGTAGTCACATCCTGACAGATATGCCTTGCTATCCAGTCAACATCATGATTTTATAAAAGGTCATGATACTATTATTATATTTTTAACCTCATTCAAGCAAAATAAACTCTGTAGCTGACAGGCAGAGTTGACACAGGACTTTTCAAGGCCTTTGATTCATTCATCCACATTCTTCTAAACAAAGAGCTCTCTCACTCTATGACCTCAGCCATATTGTCTTTAGTTGGTTCTCTGACCATCTACAAAGTTAATATTTCAGAGTAACCACTGAGAAGGGCTAGCCTCAACTGCAATTAATAACATTGTCATCCTGTTCACCTCTGACCATCAGGCTAACCCCCAGCTGCTCTACTGAAACATTCATCACAAGGAGTAACAGCCCTACTGGTCATTTCATCCCCTAGGGGAGACCATGCCAGTGATGGTGCCACTGTTCATGAGTGGGTCAGCTTTTGGCTTTAGAACTGCCATTTCCTTATCTATGCACAGTGATTTCTTGGGGAGTGAGCATGCAATGGACATTGTGTAGCAATGTCACTCACTTCCATGAGGAACACAAGCTTGCAGATACCCCATTTCCCCAAGATAAATACTTCTGCTGGCTCTCGGGTCATCACAAACATGAGTGAAGAAAACTTTCATAGACATACGCCCCCACCTCCCACCTTAAGGTAAGTAAGCAGGCTCTGTATCCCCATTCATATCCCACCCACCGTCAGTTCCTTCAGTGACAAGACCACAATTAGACTTGGGTTGTCTAGGGCATAGTTAGGGCCTTATCACTCTATGCAAGAGACTGAACTGCAATTAATAAACTGTGGCACTCCCCAGGGATCTGTCCATAGACCACTTTTATTTACTCTGTATGTAAATTCACCCAGAATTTCCTAAAGCAACAGAAATATGCTCTTACATGCTGTTGACATGATCATCTGGGATTCTGGAAACTCCCCTCAAACAGTCACATCTACTCTTAACAAAATGCTGACACAGTTATGCTGTGGTCTAAAACAACTAAGCCTAAAAGTCAACCATGGCAAACTAAAACTGTGCTGATCGTCATTCAGAAGCATCTTAACATAGTCAAAGAAAATTGCAGTGACACTGTCCCCTTTGGATAACATTTGGAGAACGTCTTGATACAGATTCTTAGGACGCTGGTTCTATTCCTCCCTTTCCTTTATGATGCACATTCCCTGACTGGCGGCTGCTGCTCATTGCATGTCTGAGAATGTTAAGTGCATCCCATTGCTATACCTACTCCTTTAAGTGGCATTGAATGGTCTTGCATGAAAGTGCTCTATTTCGAAAACCACCCATTACAAGAGAAAGCACTTACTTCTTTACTTGTAAGGCCAGGGATGTAAGCCACACAACCCAAAATGAGCTTGGAGATTGTCATTTCAAAAGACCTCTATGCAGTGCTGTGTATTTACAGAACAGGACAGGGAAGAGCATGCTGAGTTGTATCACCAGATGTGCTGGGTGCCAGTACCAAGTAGAAGGGGACTACTGCCATAACCACCTCAGAGGTGAGGCATACAAGGGCAGGGACAAAGTAAAGCATTCTGACAAGTATCCATGACTATGCAACAACCTGTGACACTCATCTACTTATTTATTTGTATTCAATAATTTTGATTAATTTGTCATACCAAGTTCATCATAGATATAGTTTTTTCAGGTAATATCAATGATAAACTTCAGAAAGGTCTTACAGTACAATATGTAGTAGAAAGTGAAAGCTGAAACTATTGGATTACATACTATACACACTATGAACACACTAAAATGTAACTTGTTTTGTCACGTAGGAACTCATGGACAGCAGCAGGATCAGTGCTGGAATTTGTTTTCAGACGGTCAGATTTTATGTTGAAGCACTGATATGTAACCAATATCTTTGTGAGGGCATGTATATCTATTTTATTTGTTTTATTTTTGTTTGTTGATTAAGCTGTCTAGCTGGGTAAATCAAACTTGCAGTGGAGATCGAGGGGAAAAAGGTCCAGACATGCATGGCTTAGTTAAAAAAATCCACAGGATAAACAATTGTCAGAAATTACAAGACATCAGTGCATACATAGGAATATAAAGTGAGAACTCTGACAATGAAAAAGACAGGTTAATGTGTGAAAAGATCTAACCGTATAACTGTGGCCTTATTTGACCTCCCTAAATCAGTCAGAAGGTTACTTCTGCTTTTTCATGCTGTACATCTCACTTTACACTGAAATCTTCTCTCGCTCTCATAATCAGCTTCCCTCTTCCTCCCTTCTCTTTGCTTTGCACACCCTTATTCATTACCTCAGCCTCTGCTTCTCTATATTAATTTATTTTCTTCTTCCTCACTTTCACTATTCCTACTTCTTGCCATTATCTGGATCGTTTATAGTTCCTAAGTCCTACAATGCCATATTTCTTGTCTTACCTATATACTTGTCTGTTATATACCATACGTTTTTGCACATGATTTTCTAATTCATCTGCCTGTTCTTTTTCTCCATAAGATCTACTTAAAAATGACATTATGTGACCAAAGGTTCATCTAGTTTGCTTTGGTTCTTCGGATCTCCTGTAGCAAGTGGCTGTATTATAGTTATATCTATTACTGATGCCTAAACCATCGCCATTATGTGAGTTCTGTACTCTCCCATTCTTTTGTATTTACCATATAAAGCACCACATTTATTGCTGATGCATGTATAATTTATTGTATATACCAAAGTCATGAAGATGTAACTGCATTCAGTGTAATAATATGCACTGTATACTGCTACTCTTGTCTTAGCTTGGATTATGTGATATAGTAAAAATTGGTTTTACAGTCAGCACTATTTAAATATTCCATGGAAATGAATAAGAAGTTATGTACTCACCATAACGTTCCATGTGAGTTGTTCATCTCGCCTTCATTCTTCACTGATGGGTTCAGAGCCGATCTATCGACTCCGGGTACGGCCGTTTGCAAAGCTAGAGGTATACCAGTAGCTCGAGGCCAAACCCCTTATCCCATGATGCACTGAGAATTACCTCAGATCTTGTTTGCTGCGTGTACCATAACCATGTAACTGAGTTATCCTGCTATGGAGAGGAAGAAGAATTGAGCAACCAGGATGAGGCCAACCTCTAGGTCAGCTATCAGCTAGGAGGTGGAAGGTGGGAGGTACGTAAGAATGAAGGCGAGATGAACAACTCACAAGGAACTTTATGATGAGTACATAACTTCTTAATGTGAAGTTGTTCAATCTCGCCGTTCATTCTTTACTGATGGGTAGCGTCCCCAGCACCATCAATCTAGGGTGGCTCACGGGAGTACATTCTTCAGTACCATAGACCCAAAGAAAGCCCTGTCCCTGGAAGCCTTATCGACTTTGTAATGAGTGATAAAAGTATGAGGTGTAGACCAAGTGGCTGCAGCACAAATGTTGTAAAGGGACAATTTGGCTTGGAATGCAGAAGATGCAGAAACTGTTCTGGTGGAGTGAGATTTAATCTTGTGTTGTAAAGGCATATTAGCAGTTGAATAAACAGAGGTAATACAATCAGATAGCCATTTAGAAAGAGTTGTTTTAGCCACTGGCCTACCTTTTCTGGCCTCAGAGAATGAAACAAAGATCTGATCTGATTTCCTGAAATCTTTTTTTCTATCCAAATAAAATCTGCACTGTCTGTGAACATCATGTTTGTGCAGCGTGTACTCTAATTTGTTGGAATGGTTAAAGAAGAAGACTGGCAACTCAATGACTTGGTTGATATTGGATTCCGAACAAACTTTGGGTGAAAAAGAGGGGTTTGTCCTAAGAGATACTCTATCAGCATGAAAAATCAAATAAGGAGGATTGATAGATAAGGCTTGAAGTTCTGACACTCTGCGGGCAGAAGTAATAGCCACCAGAAATATGGTTTTCCATGATAAAAATTTGAGATCACAAGATGATGCTGGTTCAAATGGGGAAAGAATCATGCGAAACAGCATAAAGTTTAGATTCCAAGGTGAATAAGGATTTTCACTGGAGGTCTCATGTGGAAGGTTCCTTTGAGAAAAGCCTTGGACGACTTGTGGGACATTATATTTAGCCCGTCCACTCTGAGATGGAAGTTAGATATAGCAGCCAACTGGACCCGAACTGTAGCAGCTGCAGCTCCTTTATTAAAAATCATAGTCAAGAACTCTAATATGAATGTCAATGGGGGCTTGGTAAGGATCAATGTTCTGCTTAGAAGCCCATATGGAAATTCTCTTCCACTTACTAAGATATAATCTTCTAGTGGACAGCTTATGAGAAGACAAGAGGATCTGTTTTGTCTCATTGGAAAAATTATGAAGCCTGGCTATGAGGGGAACTGGTGCAGCCAAGCTGACAGCTTTAGTGACTGCAAGAAAGGATGGAGGTCCCCCGACGGATGTATCAGAAGGTCTGGAACTGGGTCCAGAATCCATGGATCCTCCAACAGATGATGATGAAGAAATGGGAAACAAATCTGCTGAGGCTAATGTGGGGCTATAATAATGATGGTCCTTCCCAGAGATTTTGCTTTCTGTAGAAGTCTGGGTATCAATGGGATGGGAGGAAATGCATAGAGGAGACCCGGGGCTAATCGTGTATGAGTGCATCTCTCAGGGCTTCTCCCGGAGGAGGGATCAGAGCAAAGTAGCTTCTGCATTTCATGTTGATGTGGCTGGCAAAAAGGTCACAGCAAGGCTGGCCCCATTTGCAGAAAATCCTGTCTGCAATCTCTTTCTTGAGGGACCACTCGTGCTGCAACAAGATTGCCCTGCTCAGCTTGTCTGCTATCACATTGGATCTCCCCGGGATGTGTGTTGCCAACAGAAAGTGCTGGAAGGAAACAACCCACTGCCAAACTCTGAGGGCTTCCCTGCAAAGGGGGTAAGATTTGGTTCTCCCCTGCTTGTTCAAGTACCAGACTACTGACATATTGTCTGTCTGAATTGCAATCGTTCCTAGGGGAAGAGAGTCCTGGAAGTACTGCAACACCAGAAGTACTGCTCTCATCTCCAGAACATTGATATGCAAATGTGTCTCTTGATCCGTCCATGTGCCTTGGGCAGTCTTTCCCTGAAAATGCCCCCTCACCCTATCAGGGAAGCATCTGTGGTCACAGTGGCTAACTGGAGGGGGTAGTACAAAGGGGCGTCCTATGGTTACATGAAGAGACATCAACCACCACTGGAGATCTTTCTTGCAAGAGTTCATAATTAAAATCATGTGATTCATTGGAAGTTCCTGATAAGACCATTGCGTGAACAACAGCCATTTGCAGAATCCGCATGTGCATCCTTGCTAATGGTATGGCCAGGATCGCTGTAGTCATCAAACCCAATACTTTTAGAACATCTGCGGCTGGTGCTCTGTCTTTTGATATCAATGTGCTGACATGCTGATGAAGAAGAAAGACTCTCTCTATTGGTAGATTTAGAGTGGTGGTTAAGGTGTCTAACTCTGCCCCTATAAAAACAATATGCTGCGATGGCAACAAGGCAGATTTTTCTGAGTTGGCTGTAATGCCTAAGTGATTGCAGAGTGTCAGAGTATATTCCCTTGCCTGAATCAGTTGATGCCTGGTGGTGGCGGTAAGGATTCAATTGTCTAGGTACGGAAACACCTTGAATCCTAGACGCCTCAGGTGAGCCGTGACCACTGCCATGCATTTGGTGAACACTCTGGGGGCTGTAGTAAAACCAAAGGGCAGAGCTCGAAATTGATAATGATTGGCTCCCAGCTAAAAATGCAGGTGATCTCTGGATGGCCTGGCCATTTTTATGTGGTAGTACGCATCCTTGAGATCTATCGAGCACATCCAATTGTCTTTCCCTAAAAAGGGAAGTATAGACTGTGGCATGACCATCGGTAACTTCTCTTTCTTCACAAATTGGTTGAGTCTGCTGAGGTCCAAAATGGGTCTCCAGTCCCCTGTTTTCTTTGGAACCAAAAAGAACCTTGAGTGAGTTCTGAATCCTGCTTGGTCTGCTGGGACTTGCTGGATGACTCTTTTTTCTAGCAACTTCTGGACCTCTACAGTTGCTTATTCCCTGTAACTGGGTGGAATGTCCAGGATTCTCCTTATGGGTGGGGCGGGTGTGGTGAAGGGTATGAAGTACCCTCTGGAAATGATACTTTGTACCCAGCTGTCTTTTGTTATTTCTTGCCAGGCGTCTGGATACAAAGATAAGTAACCCCTGACTCCCTCCAGAGTAGGACAATCGGGTCTCCTTTCAGGAGCACTGGTAGGATTGACCAGAGAAGTGATCTCTGTCACCCTGATGTTGCGGACCCCCTCTGCCGCGAGGGCGGTGTCTTCCATTATTACCCCCTCCTCTGCACCTAGAGGGGGGTTCACCACATGTGTCCTGAAAGGCTCCTTGGGCTTTCCAGAACCCCATCCTTCCTCCCCTTTGGCCTTTGGGGTAAGGCCGAGTAGGGGTGGAAAAATGGACTCCGACGGCAGACAGAGTCTTTCCCTCCTGTTCACACCTGGTCAAAGTTTCCTTCACTTTAGGCCCAAAATGTGATGACCCATCAAAAGGGGTGTTTACGAATGAAGACTTAAAGGGTTCCACGAAGGAACACAAGCGCATCCAGGAATGTCTTCTGAGAGCAATTCTTGTACCCGCTGCCCTACTCATTCCATTAGCTGCATATGATATGAGATGCATGGATGAGTTGATGATAGAATTTAGGGTAGTAAGCTGGGCGGCAACTTTGTCAGAGGCCCCTGCAGCTACAGTACCCTGAAGAGTATCTCCCAACTCCTTAAGGAGATCTTTTTGCAACCTAGTGAAATGGGTCAAATAGTTCATTGAGCGGAGGGTAAAGGTCACTGAACTAAACATGCATTTCCCATATCTATCCATGATCCTAGACTCTCTATTAGGAGAATGAATAGATGAGGAAGTCTCAGACATTTCCTTTTTGGTGGCTGCTGCCACCACCATGGCACCAACAGGGACAAAAAAGTTTTATCTGGTGGAGTGGATATAAACTTATTAGGCCTCCTAGGAACAGGCTCCATGGACTCCAGTAACTCCCACATCCTCCGAGAGACCAACTGCATGAGCTCATTGAAGGGTGGAGACACCCAAATGGTGGAGGGTTGAGACCCAAAAGCATTCAGGAGAACTGACTCATCCTCAGTAGGGTTTTTGGACTGCCGATCACCCCTCTACCTAAGGATCTCAAGTATCTCAGCAAAGGAGATATACTCAGAGGGGGACTGCGGAGACCTTTCTGACTCATCCAAGTCAGTGTCAGATGTTAGAGACTCCTGTGGGGAGTCCAAGTGTCTCCTCTTGCACAATTTCTTCCTGGGGACCTCCTCAGTGGGAGCCTCTGGGGAGGTCTCGGAAGAGCAGGGGGGGCCCTGTGGGGATACTTGAGGCTCTGGGTCTCTACACCTAGCCTGGATGATGGACACAGAAGCAGACACAGGCGCTTTGGGGGATGAGGAGCCAAGGTCTGCAGTTGAGGATGTCTTGGGGACAAGGCTGTCCTCATTGCTTCGAAGGCATCACAACTCCGATGTGAAGGAGTCGATGGACCTGAAGGAAACGCCAACCCCTCCTGCACCAAGGCCGTGGGCTCCGAGCCGGAGGTGGGAGCTGAGCTCATCTGAGTCAAAGCCCTGAGAGGAAAAGTCAGCACCGACAAGTCGGTCCGACTATCCTCCCCGGACCCGACTGGAGAGTGTCGGCTCCTAGAGTCCCCAGTCGGCACCAAGGACATCAGAGTAGATGGAGCCGAGGACACTACAGCAGGTCTCGGCTCCAAAGGCTCCACGATCAACAGGTCAGCTCTCTCTGGCTCCAAAGGTCTGGTATGGCTCGGAGAAGGAGGAGTCAAGTCAGGGGTAGTCTTCAGCCCCGAAGCTGCTGGGGTCAGAGCTGACAGCAATTTACAAAGCCTGGTGCCTGTAAAAGCTTCTGCACTAATCGATCCATATCCAAATCTGACAGGCTGACAGAAGACCTGGAAGAATGCACCGACGGTGCCGACTGAAGTAGTGGAGATAGAGGCCTCTCAGATACCAGCTCCAGAGCTGTGGGCCGGCTCTGAAAAGAAAAGGCAGTCGGCTCCAAGGTCTGTGGAGCTGATGTCACAGGATCCTCCAACTTTTTGGATTTTTTTTGGCTGTTTGGAATCCTTAGAGTCCCCTGCAGATTTAGAGGACTTGGAAGACTTACTGGCCACATCCTGATCACTCAACACTTTGTGAAATGGATGCTTTAACAAACCTCTGTCTATTAACTTCCTTTTCCTCTCTATCAAAACTCTCGAGGAAAAAAGAGTGACAAATACTGCAAGACTCCTGTAAATGGACAGCTCCTAAGCAGTAAACACAAGTTACATGGCTATCAGTAACAGACATTTTCTGCCCACAGTCTGGGCACTTTTTAAACCCAGACTTTGGGTGTTTATCCCTGTCATCAGCCATTACCCAATAATCAAAATTACGATGAGACAAAACTTGGAAATCCTCTCCAATAATCAAAAGTACTTTAGGCTTAAGCATACAACACACACAGGAGCCTAAGAAAAAAAACACCCAAGATAAACACTATTAAAAATACACACCTAGGCTCCAAAAGCACACCACACAGGAAAGCCTAGGGAGGGACACACCAATAAAATAGAACTAGGATCTAACTGCACACAAGAAAAATGAGCCTGACAGGAAAGAGAGACTATAAATCTATGGCCCAAAAACAAAAGGCCAACACTAAGCTAAATATATATATATAGATATATATATATATATATATATATATATATATATATATATACATATATATATATATATATATATATATATATATACATATATATACATATATATATATATATATAAACTATGCAGATAAATCTGAACTAGGCCAAAAACACACAAGGCTGATAAAACTACTCTAAGAATCACACACGGGAAAGGGGAGCTTTTAAGAAACTATACAAGGCTATCTAACAACTATTAAGAAGAAAAATAGTAAATTTTTAGAAATAACTTGCAGAAACCACGTTTTGAAGAAAAAAACTGGCCCGAGCTTGCACTGGAACCTCTGATCAGATGCCACGGCAAATTAGATCTGAGGTAATTCTCAGTGCATTATGGGATAAGGGCCTTAGCCTCGAGCTACTGGTAAACCTTGAGCTTTGCAAAAGGCAGTACCGGAGCCAATGGATCGGCTCCAAACCCATCAGTAAAGAATGAAAGGCGAGATTGAACAACTTCACATTTATTAATTACTGATTAAATACTGACTAACTCAGAACTGATGGACAATCTGAACCCTTATTTCTAGTCAAGTACCCCACTGTTCAAAGAGCGTTAATGCCATTGCTTCATTATGCAGAAATCATAAAGTGAGTGTTGTTGTCTAACCATGTAGGATTGTTCATGCACCACCAATGACCTTTTATAGCAAAAGGCCTTGAAGAACAGGCCAATATCTTGGATAATGTAGGGCATTTATCAAGGTAACCCACACAGCCAATGTTAACTGGTTGACCTTTAGTTAATTACATAATTCTACCCATGTAAGCTTGCTGAAGGATTTACAATGATAACAATAGGAAGACACACTAGCAAATAGTCCTGTTATAGGCTTACTTGAAATTTTCTGCAGTGGTTGTGAGAAGGTTAGTTAGTATGTGGTAACTATCGGTGGCTGAACAGCAAGAACACATGAGCTGTACTTGTTCTGTTGTAGATGGTCATAAAGGCCCTGACCTTCTATATCATGCCAACGTTTCTGAATGGCTTTTTTACTGGCTGACACTATACGTTGGTTAAAACTGAGATCATTGTCTAAGATAATCATAAGTTGTTTTGCAGATTTCACAGCTTCATTAGGTAAGTGACACATGGAGGCAATACTTAAGCCAGGAGCTAGTAGTCAAGTGACTTTTGTATTGCTAAATGGTTTGTATTTTGTTATTAAAACATGTTGGGACAGACCTAAGTTGGACAACCAAACTTGGAAAGAGTTATACCACCACAAAGAACTGATTGTAAGTTTGATATCACAGCGGCAGAAGAAAGCAACAATAAATCAGCAGTCTGCTGGGTTAACATGGCAGTGCCATACTCTTTTCCATGTCATTTACAGAAAAAAAAAATAGAAGTATACCGACGGCTGTAGAACATCCAGAGGGACTGGTAGTCGTAGATGGTGGGAGGTGGTGTTTTTTTTCATTTTACAGCCTGAGATCTGATTTTTCATTAGCTACAGTAACATGGGTTAGTGAGTCTGCTAAGAAGGATTTCATGGTTGACGGTATAAAATGCCTTAAATATGTCAAAAAGCAAAGTAAAAATCATACTGTTCTGCTTAACTTCATTGCATTTGTTGTTGGATATATCAGAGAGAGATGCATCAGTTCCATGACCAGAATGGAATCCATGTGGAAAGACTATAAGTTGTGAGAGTCAGTATAATGTTAAACCTGGAAGTGTGCACATTTTCCAGTTATTTTTCAGAAGCAGAAGGGCTACAAACAAAATTATTGAGTACACTTCAGTAATTATAGAAGTGTTCTTGTCACTTACATATTTCATGAGCATGGGAACTTGTTATATGTGTGCTTGTGCAAATTAAATTTTTTTGGTAAAAAGTTGATGTGATGTATTGTTTTGCTTTAAACTAGGACAACTTTTTGTGACAATCTAAGTTGAGTTCCATGAGCCTTAATGCTGTAATAACTTTATGGTATTTGAATGTTTACTTTTTATAGTGGATTTATTTTTGAAATACTTGTGTGAGCTCGTGGTATATTTCAGCAGTTCTCCATGGATATTTTAGCTTATTTTTTCTGGCATTCTTTTGTTTAGTACATCTAATATCAATTTCTAAAATGCCATTTAGCAAGAAAAAGAACAGAATAGTAATTTCTTCACTAAGCAGCATTTATTGAAATGGTTTGATTCTGCCTCGGGATAAGATAGAGAGAATTAATCTCATGACTAGCTCAATCTTTTTAGTCACATTTGAGGAAACTAACTCCCATCATTGTATAATATGGTGATAGACCAAGGCTGGGTGTTGGTAATTCATATTTTACCCATGATATGACACACACCTTTCCATGATAAAGGCTTTTCCAGACATCCATTTAGGAAATACACATTGCCATTTCTCTTAAAGGGAAAAAAAGTATCTGAAAAACTATAAATATATATATATATATATATATATATATATATATATATATATATATATATATATATTATTTATTTTTTTTTCATTTTACGTTGGCAATTTGTGCTCGGGATAAGACACTGCCTGGGGTGATTTTCCCATTCACCCCACCCTAGTTACACTACTGATCAGAACCAGAGCTCAAAGTCTGAGGAAAATAAATTGTGAATCAGACATGTATCACTAATCCTAACCTCTTATGCATGCAGTTTTTGATTAAGTTTCTACTGTCTGTTATGAAATAAGGTTTGGCATTTATGTTCTGAGAAGATCTGAAATTAAAACTCTAAAGGGAAGATTAGTATAGACCGGTATTTTGCAGGAGCTGTTTATCAAACGAAGTCCAGTTATGTCTATTTATCTGAGGATATCGGCAGCGACGAATGTCGGCCCTTTGGTTTTTCCCTGAAAAGCGACCTTTGGCCTACTGGAACTATTCCAGTCAGCAAAGAAAGCCTGCAGGAAACAGGACAGTAGATATCGGCAGCGACAAATGTCGGCCCTTTTGGAGTTTCATTCTTTCAGCTCTATGATTGCTTTGGCCACAGGAATTTCCACATTCTAACTGGATTGGTTTTATGTCTGTCATATTTTTCACTGAACCGGCAGATAATTTTTTCATTGAACTGGCATATTCTTACATGTTCCTCTTGACTCTTCACTACGGGAATATTCATTCCTTTTCGTTTCAGCTGCCTTCATATGTCACTTTCAGGAGCTTTATCAGGTACTGAGTTTTCATCTAGGGACACGCTTTCCATTTGTATCTGGTACTTTATATTGCAGTTGGCGGTCGTACAGTTCATCATTTGATCCATTGTTTTGGCGACCATCAGGCCAGTTGCTGATTTTTCAGTTTGAACTTTTGCAGTCTGTGCTTATGTTTTATTTTGTGTTTTTTGTACACATTTTATGCTGTTTTTTTGTATTTTAATGATGGCTCCATGAACATTTCAAGTTCAAGGGACTCTGTTTTTGAACTCAAACATGTTGATTTTGATGGTTGACGTTTGGACAATTACTTAAGCTTCTGTGCTCTAGTCTATAAGATCGTGGCATAGATGTTGCTATATGGACATTTGGAGACTTTTATCATTCTTATTCATTATACATTTCCATGGACATTAATCTCATTTTTATTCAGGATTTGCGGTTGTTGAACCATGTTAAGGAACTCATAACGTTTTGGTTTCAATCAATAACAGTATTTATAGGTTCATAGGTTCATAGGTAGGTACTAGGCTATCGGCCCAAGGGCCTACGTAAGCCTAGCCAACAAGGTTCCCTGGTTTACGCCACCCAAGAAAGTTATTTTCCTGTGCCACTGTCGACCAGAGACACAGAAGTGATCCACAGGGTGTATTTCCTATTTCCCATCCACTCATCAAGATTTTTCTTGAAGAGTGCTAATGAAGAACTTTGCTTGACATAGATGGGTAGCCTGTTCCAGAGTATGAGAAGTCTCTGGGACAGGAATCTATCCCTCCAGCATGTCCTGTTTATTATGGTGACAAGGTTTAGGTCCCTAGAGCGTGTAGCTCGGAGGGATTGGGATTTCTTTAGGTGTAGCATGTCCAACAGCTCTGGGTTTGACATAGCTTTATATGTTAGGCAGAGATCACCTCGGAGGAGGTGATATGCTACGGAGTAAAGCTGGAGTTTTTTGAGGTGGTCAGTGTAGGGCATTTGTTTGAGGCCAGTAATCCTCTTTGTGAGGTACTTCTGTGGCCTTTCCAGCTGCTGCAGATGTCTTGTGAGGTACATTCCAAAAGGGGCGTTGTACTCTATAATGGGTCTAATGAGTGTCGAGCAGAAGCGAACAATGACCTCTTTTTTCCTGGATGAAAACCCTTTTATGATGAGGTGTGCCATGTAGAAAGACTTCCTGACTACTGTGGCGATGTGACTATCAAAGGAAAGACTACTGTCCACCTGGGTCCCAAGGTCTCTTATCACACATTCGGTGTTAAGTAGATTGCTGCCTATGTGGTAGTTCATGGGTACAGAGTTTTTACCAAAGAGGATGACACTGCACTTTTTGGCATTGAGCTTGAGGCCACAGCTCTGACACCAGGCATCTGTCTCAGCGAGGCCCTTCTGTAGGATGTCCACATCATTTAGGGACTTGACTATGGCTCCTAGTTTGCAGTCATCTGTGAACTTCATTAGCCAGAGGCCTTCTGTGTTAGCCTTACTTCAGAGAAGTAGATAAAAACAGGAGAGGTCCCAGGACGGAACCCTGTGGTGCTCCACTTGTCACTGCTTTGAGGTCAGATCTGGAGTCTGCAACTTTTACAGTGTGGGTTCTGTCAGTGAGCCAGTTGGCAACCCATCTTGTGACATAGGGATTTATACCTAGTTTAGTGAGTTTAGCTATAATTCCAGAATGGGGGATGGTGTCGAAAGCCTTGACGAGGTCAAGATAGGCTGTGTGAACCACCTTACCCTCATCTACGGCTTTGGTGACTGCCTCAAAGAAGTCGATCAGGTTCAGGAGGCATGATCTGACTTTCACAAACCCGAACTGGGTGGGATCCAGAGTTTGGAGGTTACCAATGTCTTTGTTTATGAGTTCCATGATGATACTTTCCATGGCCTTACTACATACATGGGGTATGACTCAGCATTCATTGTTATTTATGGGGCATAGTATGTAGTGTATATAATTTATACATTTTGTTATTTGATTGGTGACTGGCACATTTGGGTTGAGGTTTTTTTTCAGATACATTTTCTGATATCACATGAATCTTATTTTTCAGATATATTTTTGATATTATATTAATCTTTCTTGTTAGGTTATTTAGTCACAAGCAGTCCCTTTTTGGGTATTTGTTATAATTGTGATTTATAATTTTATTATCTCACTATCTTTGTTACCCCCTCTTATCTTGAGGACACCACTTACCTGACCAATACTTCCTGGCCATACAGCTGCTCCCTAACACATAAAAGATAACTCTGGCACTGGCCATACTCTTCAACACTTTACATAAGCTGTATATCCAGCATTACCGTAAGCTTATAATAGCTCCTAAGTCCCTAACATCACTTCAACTTGTAGATATAGACAACTCCTGTTATATATTCTTACACTCTCAAATACCTATCCCTTCAAATCTCTTACCGCATCAACAACGCAACTCCACCACACCTCTTATAGTGTACCTTTAATACAACACCAATCTCATACAGTTTTAGATATTACCATTGCATACACCCCTTTCTTTCTGAAACTAAATAACATGACTTGCACATATCTAACCCAAGTACTAAAAACATCACTCTACCCATTAATAATCTTCACCTACTCCTACTTTCCATCCTGTCCTCCTATCACACTCAACTTCATAACCACACCCCATCCCCATGGCAAACAGAATCCATAGTCAATCCCATCAAACTAAAAAACTTCCTTATATCGCCATGCGACCTTACCAACTCCCAAGCCTTCTCTTACTCATGCAATAAACCGACAATCAAAACTAATCCCCATTCTTCTCAAAGACAAACTAAAATAATTCGCAAATTAATCAAACTCTATCTACACCTACTCCATAAACTCACTTGTAGTGGAGACATACGCCCCAATCCAGGACCCAAAACATCAGCCAATCCAAACTCAAATCAGCTACATCCCCTATACCACAGACCTACCTCAGCTCTCCTCTTCTTAAACATTAATGCAAGAAGTATACTTAACAAAATTCAGGACCTTCATGCCCTAATAGCTCTATACAAACCAGATATCGCTGTGTTAACTGAAACATGGCTCAAACCACAACACCATAATAATGAGATTACTGTCCCTGGTTACAATATTATCCGAAGAGACAGATTAAAGAAAAAGGGCGGAGGTGTTGCAATATTATTCCAAAACGATCTCACCATAGACCAACTAGATTACAATACCCAAGAAGTCAAAGATGTAGAACTAATCCTTGCCAAATTAAAAATAAATTGCAACAAACACATATTTATTGCAGGTGGCTATATGCCACTAGGCAATAACATTACTGTAATGGAAAGCCTTAATTGGATCTCCATCTCCTTACCACATTAAACCATACTATTAGGGGACTTCAATATTGACTGGCTTAACTGCTCCAGTCATAATCCCTCTGCCTTTATTAACCTCCACAGGTTTACCCAAACTATAACCACCCCCACTAGAACTGACAAAACATCCAAAGCCAGTCCATTTTAGACTGGATCCTGGTATCTAACCTCACTCTTGCACAGCAATCTGGCTGTCTTCCAGAAACCCTAAGTGACCATCATCCAACTACCTAGTTAGGAACAGATCAGAAACCATCAGCCACCCTACCCTCAGAGTAGTTCGAAACAAAAAGACCTTTATAGCTACTGACTTCATCAATGCACTAAAAAGCTGCAACTGGACTCCCCTAAAACAACTATCTCTAGACAAAGCCATCAAATACTTTAAAGCAACCTTCTTAAAAATCTTAAATCATCATGCACCCCCCCGCAGAACCATTAGAATAAAAACTAACTATGCCCTATGGCTAAAAAAGAATACTAAAACTATAATGAAAGAAAGGGACAAGGCCTGGTTTCAATATCAAAAAAACAAAACCACTACTTTGAGACAAAACTATCTAGAACTCCGTAACAAAGCCAAAAAACAAATCAAACTAGACAAATCTAGCTACTAGAAAAATATGCTCACAACCCCCAAAAATTCTGGGCCGTAATAAATGGTATACTGCACCCAGGAAAGTCCACTACTCCAACCCCTGTGCTACCAAATAACCATGAAAACATTCCTACTCAATTTAACAAATTCTTTATCGAAACAGTCCAGACCCTTGCCAATGCCCAAAATAGCATTAGCAGCCCCACACCAATAACTACCCCAACCCACCCCAATATACAAAACAATACCCCCGGTTTTCACCTTCACTCCATGTCCACCAAGGCAATTTCTAAACTCCTTAGGAAACTTAAACCAACCACTCTAGCAGCTGATATGCTACCAGAAGACTTCCTTCAGATATCAGCTGAAGCTATAACCTACGCTTTCTCTATTCTCATAAATAGATCTCTGTTAGAATGCAAGTTCCCACCTCATAGAAAACATCACATATTATTCCACTGCACAAAGGAGGTAACTCCTTAGAGCTCACCAACTATCGCCCAATAGCAATCCTATCACCTTTATCCAAAATATTAGAAAGAGTTGTTCATACTCAACTAATGCAGCACCTCCAAAATAACAACCTACTCTCCATATCCCAGCATGGCTTTAGACTTTCCCATAGCACCACCACAGCATTACTATCATTCACCAATATAGTTAACCACCATAGAAACAAGGGTCTATTTGTTTCTTCCATATTCTTAGACTTATCAAAAGCCTTTGACATGGTAAGTCATAGTATGCTTCTTGAAACTATCTACCCTAAATATAAGTCCCCCCTCTATATCATGGTTCAACAGCTACTTATCTGGCCATCAGCAAGCAGTCCTATGGCAGGGACAACTGTCCCCCCTGTTACCAGTTACCATAGGAGTCCCTCAAGGATCCATCCTTGGCCCTTTGCTGTTCTCTTTATTTACTAACAAGGTCTCTTCATCCTCACCCACTGCCTCAGTAGTACAATATGCAGATGACACCACCCTTATATGTGCTGCCCCCACCCTAAGTGAACTACAAACCCTAACCCAAAATAACTTCCCCCTAGCCGAAACTTGGTTTACTAACATCAAACTTCTTAATCAAAAAAAAAAACTAATTCTTTTCAGCCCAGGCAGATCTCCTCCCCTAAATAGTTATTTCACCATCTACTCTAAAGAAAACATTCAAATCAGTCCAACCACACATACTAAACTGCTAGGTGTAGAAGTACACAATAACCTGAGGTTCAAATCCACATAGCACAAATCATCAAGAAAGTTAATAAAAAACTTGGACTCCTCTACAGGAACAGTTTATGACTAAACACACCAAAGCAACCATTGCAAGGACTCATTTTCTATCCACCCTCCTCTATGCCTCTCCCAACTTGACTAATCTCTGCCAAACCGATCTAAATAAAATGGACTCTTGCTACAACAAGATTGCCAAGTTTGCTACTGAAGCCTCATATAGGTCCTACCACTGTCCATCCCTTAAGCAGCTCAACTGGCTTGAGTTGCCTCATATACTTCTACTCAGTCAACTCTCTATAGCACACAAACTATACTACCTTCCTGAGAAAACCCCAGCACTTCAGCATCTAATTCAGCCCCACATTCACTCTAGAGCCTTAAGATCTAGTAACCAGAACCTCATAACTGTCATCCAACATAAAAATGATGCTGGTAAATCCCTCTTTGCCAGCACCATTGCTAAAACCTGGAACACACTGCAAAGCAAAATAACTTCTACCACCACCTTTATTCATTTAAAAAAACTCCTTAAAACCCACTATTTAAGAGATTGGCTATGTTCATGCCACTCACCAGGCTAACCCAAAACAAGAGAATGTTTCTGTGTACAGCTAAGTATAAACAGTTCCCCTGAAAGCTTGTGAACCCGTTGATATTTACTTGACAAAACTTATAACTGTAAAAATAATACAAATGCTGTTTTAAGTTTATGTACCTCAATGATTGTCTACTATAAGAATTGTTAATCTCTAACATATTGTGTATGATTACTATAATTATGCTCGATTTTCTCTTCTCTCATGTACTGCATTGTATTGTGGAGCTTTTCTCCCTGGGCCTCCGCTGAAAATTGGACTTTCCCAGTAAACAAATGTAAAATAAAAAATAAAAAATTATGTAACACATTTGCAAACCGGCACCCTCCAAAAATACCCTTGCCACCTAAAATAAGCATTTAAATCCAAATCTACTTTTAGTTTAACTTAGAAAAGCTAACAAAAGCAAAAATAAATAAATATGGACTGCATTTCCCATCCACTAAAATATAAATATAATTTAAAAAAGTAATTTTTAATTTCGGCATGTAGTTAGCATGGTTAATATTATGTGAGTTTACTCTTGTACTGAGACACCACAGGCAAGGCTCACAACCTGTACAAGAGCTAAACAGCAAAGGGCCAACTAGTTTTATTTTATAAACGGGAAGAAAAGAAGTGTTAGAACAGTTAGAAAAGGGGAGTAAATCGGAGAAGAATACACAGAAGGACAATGGGAAGGGAAGAGTTGTATGCGGTAAGGAAAAAAGCGTATATATATATATATATATATATATATATATATATATGTGTATATATATATATGGGGCAGGTGGGGCAGGTACCCTTTTTTAGACTAAAGGTAGAGGGGGGGAAGAAAGCATAGGGAAGTTGTAGGCATGAAGATGGTATAGAGATGGCAGCAGGGGCAGATAAATATATAGCACAAACAAAGACTGACAGGAAAGGTAATGACATAAAAGTGGAGGAAACAATGGAGATTTGCAGAGAGAGAGAGAGTCAAAGGGTAGTCAACTGGTGATGGGGAGGATTAGACTACAGACAGGATAGTGGGAGCCGGAGTACCACACAAGGGAAAGGACTGCCATGATGGGGGATAGAGTGGAGTAAGGACGGCCTGCCAAGCTAGCACAAAAGGGAACCTGGCCAGAAGTCAGTCACCTCCATTTTTGATATCAGAGTGGAATCCACCTCTAGTGGCTGATGGAAAGGGCCAAACAGCTACCTGAGTCTGCCAGCAACATAAGAAGGCACCGCAGGACAGTAATACTAGACACCATTTCATCTCTGTCCTCACCAGGTGCTGAACCTCATGCTAGGAGACCCAGGAAGGTCCTTTTTGCCACTCTTCAGTGATCAGCCAACACTGACCAACACAGAATCAGTGACAGAGGCCACCATTGAACTTTCCTGTTGTCCAACAGAGGTGAAGGCCAGGGACTATAACAACAGTCATGAAAGTAATGTGAAACAATGACTAGGAAATGAATATTATACAGCAAAGGATAACATTAAGACATATGAATACAGTCTAACTTTCCCAGTGTGTAGGACTGTAGCACGGTTGATGGATAACAGCTAATTTGCAGAGGCAATAAGCAAGGAAACAATAGTGACCGATTAAAATGAAAAAATAATGCTAACGGTTATAAACAGACAAATGATAGCTGTTAAACGCACATGCCATATGTAGGGAAAACTAGCACAATTTAGCACAGTAGCACAGTAAAACTGAGGAAGACTATGTTTTCTGCAGTTTGATGTACATATTGTGAAAAAAGTATTCTCATAAGCTTGCTTTTGTAAACTTCTCTGTGTTCAACAGTGTAACCTCATTCTCCAGCTGTCTGATATATCACATAGTGACACTTATTTTGTGTTAATTTGTTTTGAATTGTCTTACTGCTTTAAATATTGTATTATTGTTTCCTTTAAGCTTACTCCTTGGTACAGCCTGAAAATGGTCCACAGTGATCAGTGTTCTACCCCAGTTAACTAATGAAAATAAAAAAATAAAATAAAGCAATGAACAGCTAAGCAATAGCGATAAACTTCAATGCAGAAAAAATGCTCAGTGCTATAGGAAATAAGTAGAAATACAGTAATGGGAGTAATGCAGTAACTTACCATGTCAGCTGGAGAGTCTAGTCTGCCCCATCTGGTGGCTGGCCTATCTGCTGCTATTTCTTCATCCACTAGAAGACAGAATTAATTAACATGTTATTGAGCACAGCATACCTATGATAGCAGAAATTATTTTAACTTACACTTCTCAGGATTACTGAAAAGTGACTCAGAAAAAAACAAAAATATTATGGTCATTTGGAGACTGTCTTTCCCTAACCACTTCTTACAATTGGTGGAGAAGGTTTGCATGGCACCACTGTAGATCACTAATATAGATGTAGACCAGTAAAGCTTGCCAGAGTGTTGATGCCTGTGACATCACTCAACACCATAGGAAACTCATGAGAGACATGCACTTTTGTGAAGGAACCTTCATGATCCTACAGTACTCTCTATGCTGCATGCATAGTGTAAAATGACTTTGCACTCCCTGCAGTACCATGCCAGAGCCCTGCCCAGTGAGATCCTGCTAAGGCCACGTTCATTCACCAGATCAAGCCCAGGAGTAAAAATGATAGCTAAGGTGCAATGCCACACTTTGTGGATGTCACATGATGAGCATCGATGGGCAACACAGTAACATAATGCCCAATTGTGGCAGTGGGGCACATGTGATGAGTGGCATGGTGAAGAGTCAGTTGGTCTGACAGCTCCACAGGAAGCCATACATTGTAATGGTGATGTCTATACCAGTAATCATGTATGCTGTCATCATCCCCATATATCAGTATGTGCAGATATCCATTTTCGTCTGTATTCTGTTTTTTTTTTTTTTGCTGTTGTTTGACTGATCCATCTGAGCCAGGGCCACAGCAAGCAGCTGGGCAGCACAATGACAGTGGTCATTTGCATAATGCAAATCTTTAGCACTTCAGAGCTACACAGCTATGCTTACCTTAACTGACTTCTGTGCTCATGCCTGTAGCATGGAGCAGAGCTGTTAAAACATTGTATTAATGGCATGGTTCAAAGATAGTCATGCTAAATTACCTCACTAGCATTATAGCTACACTATAATCTTCTGGATTCACTGTTATAACAAGCAACAGAAAATACAGAAGAAAGTGGATATCTGAGCATGCTGACATATAGGGATGATGACAGTATACATGATAACTGGTATACACATCACCATTGCGATGCATGGCTTACACACACACAAACACACTGTCACACAGTGGTGCACTATGTGTACTAACATTTCATCGGCTATGACAGAGGTCTGAAAAGAAATGTGGGAAGACTCCGACTGAAAGGACAAATGGAACAGGCAAGACAGGTTGCAGTCTTGAGTGGGCCAGCATCCTGCTAGAGTTTATGGCACAAGCAGGACAGTTTGCAATCTAAGGATTGTGCAATCAGCCAGGACTCAGGGAACAGGCATTCTGAGTCACAGTTCTGCTGTGCAACTGTCTTCACAATGTTATATACGCATATAGGCAGCAGAGAGGCTAATGGGAATACTGAGCCTACTGTACAAAGGGCACACACTGCACTGTTTGCACTGATGCAAGGGACAGTGCACATGGCTGACATGGCTACAGCTATCACAGCAGTGCATAAGGCTGTGCTCAGCACAGGGGGTACTAGGATCACTGAGGTGGCAGGTGTTGGCTGGCATGGACTGCTCTGTATTCTCACAATGATCAATGTGTGTATTTACAGACATAATTGAGCTATCCTGATGCCAAACGAATAGCAGAGCCTTAAAAAAGTTTACCCCACAGGAGACTGGAGTGTTGCTTCAGGTCCTACACACACATACACACACATGGCAGGAGAATCCTGGTCAACGATAAAGCAGGCAAGGCCTTCCAGGATCAGGTTAGGCAAGAAATGGTATGAATATCAATTTGAGGGATGGTTACAATCAAATAATCCTATAGATGCATCACAGAGTTATTGATATGATACTCTATGGCAAATTCAAATCCCAGGACATAGCCAGGGGCAGATTGGTTACTCGGCTATCGTCCCAACACAGTGTCAGCTTACAGGCCCTACAAAGTTCCTACTGTCCCTCAGTGATGACACTAACAGAACACTAACTCTCAGTGGTGGATTATATGTGGGAGTTGGGCTGGTCAGGACTGGTCAAGTTTCTGTTGGAGGTGCCCAAGTAAGTAGTGGTACATGCCATTCCTATGGACATTGCTGAGAACATCTGCCTGGTGTATTCACATATACTCATCTGCATTTATGTCACCAAAGGACATCAGGGCTACATATGACAAGCAAGGTACAACTGCTCCCTTGCCTGTGGGCGATCCATCGTTTGAGTAGTGACACATGCTATTCTTTGTAAAGCATTGCCTTTTACATCTGCACAGCTTACTCAGACAATACATTCCACATTTCTGTCACCTAGGGCTATTGGGCCTGCTAATAAGACAGTCTGAACCTCAAGATATGTATGTGGTCATAGGCTATGCATATTTATGGCATATAGAAGTATGTATGATGCACTGTGGTGGGAGTCACATATGTACCAACTTTTACACTTGTATATTACATATACATATTCAGTGTTCCACTGGGAAAGGATCCTGCAAAATCAGTCAGCATTAACCTGATGTCACTGGGTCTCTGGAGGCTGATAATGATGGTATTGCACAACAGGCAGTGTGAGAGATTAGTAGCACTGTTAGCAGCACATTCCCCTCTCCCACAGCTGAGGAGTCTGCAGAGGCTCATGATGAACCTCCAACATTTCCTTAATGTAAGATATCCCTTTTATGTTAGCCTCACACCTGATATACGGTAAGCACCAGTGTGGGCAGCATAATCACTGCCTCAAGGTGCACATGCATGTCATCTGGGAGAGCTGTGTTGGTGGCCATCAATATCATATGGCCCAAGTCTTCCATGCCATGGGTTTAGCATTGGCTTTAATTAGCAGATGTGCAGTGCTGTGATCCAGACATAGATGGATGCTAATCAGACCATGTCAGAACTGCACAGTGTGCTGCATGGCCTGAATAAAGACCTTCAACCAGTGCAGAGAATGCAGGAGAGAAGGCAGGGATGTCAAGCCACTTGGAAGCAATTACTGCATCCCTGCGGCTGCTGATAACTGGCTGCCATACGCAAAATAAGGGATGGCTGCAAACTGCAGATGTGGACAACTGCATAGCACAGATGGCACACAGCATTCCTGAAATGGCCACACTGTCCATGGTTGCCTCAACCCCTGGCCTTCAAAACTCCTAGCATGAACTCAGTCAGACACTGAAAGGTCCCCGTAGCAAAGATGGTTACTGCTGCACAAAGCATTGTGTCTACCAGGGCAGATATTCCTCACATTCCCCTTCACCCCAGGTGTGCACAGAACATGTCTACTAGCTCCCATCTGCTGTCTCTGTCCACACAGTGGCAGTCCGCTGTGCCGTGACCATGGAGATAAGGTAAGTCAGATGCTGATGGAGTTGTCTGTAAGTAATGAGATGGACATACAACATCAAGGATATTGGCTTCCAAAGCAATCACTAGAATATGCTGACTGTGCAGCAGAAATTACTCTTGGAATCTTAGAATGAGTGGTGCACCTGGTATACAGGTAAGCTAATCCCCACAACTTACTGCACAAACATAATACATTTCTAAATCCCTCTGCCATGCTGGATTTCATCATTTACATTTGCAATGGCTGTTATTAGCATGTTGACACTGATTTGCATGTCATTGTGTAGGCATTTGGCTGCATACCTCTCAGCTGTAGAGATTTTCGGAGAATGTCCAGATTTTTGACTCACATTTTTGGTCTGCTCTTCATAAAATTTGGGGTTTTCTGGATTTCTTTGTCAAGCCAGTGAGGATTGAATTCACTAAATAATGACACGCGTTTGAGTTTCAGACTTCATATCCTTCAGAAAATTCATGGTAGCACAAGACCTCTTATTCTACCAGCTTTCTAAGTTTATAACAGTGATATTTAAAATGTGTCCCTATTTTGGGGGCTTTGTCCAGATTTTTTGTCCTTAGAGGTTGAGAGCAACGTTTGGCTGCAATGTATGACATACCATTTCTCCTGTTAATAAGGGTGTTCTGTATGTGTATCTGAATCACCTCCCACCTGTGAATTACCATGTTATGCAGTGCACTGTTTGATTCTGAATAGCCCTAAAATCTGCATACAGTCTCACAAAACAACACTGCCTTCTAAATTAACCCCTAAATTCTCAAGTTGTTCTTATTAGAATGAAAAAAAGTTAAAATGAAAGAAACACTAATCACAACTAGCAAACTGGAAAACATTGCCACTGGTAAAAAGGGCCTAGTTATGACTAACTAAACTTAAATCAAACTAAACAAAAACATAATTAAACTATAAAACTAATAACTCCTAATGTAGCTCTCCCTAAGCTACTGAAGTACATGAAAAATTAACAGCCAGATGAAAAAATACAGTTCACCTCATAACAAGAGTTAAAAACAATTCGCCAGACACCATATCCATATGAACCTACACAAACGTCCTAAAGTCTTGTTCAGTTGAAACTTTCGCAGTTAAGTTAGTGTACTGTAGTGCAAACTCTTCAACCCTGGTGTTATAGCCATCTTAGACCACTGTCAACAGCTTTCCTGTCAACAGAATTGGACAGGCAAGAAAGCTGTTGACACAAGTCACATTCAACCAACTAAAGGTAAGCTCTCTCTCTATATATTTGTGTATGTATGTATATATATATATATATATATATATATATATATATATATATAAATATATGTACACACGCGCGCACACACACACAGGAAAATAACAGAAATGTATCACTTTTGCTATATTAGGGAAGTATAAAGCATTATTTACAGCTGGATATTTCTACCACATAAAACCTGCAACATACAGAAATGGTGCAGATCCTGATAGTTGTTGTATCTTTCAGCTTTTCCCGGTTAGGGGTTGCCACAGCGGAACTCCGGTCTGCTAATGATTGGTAGTTGATTTTTACGTGCCAAGTTACCAGCCCTGACGCACAACTTTCAACGAAGGTACGCCCTTTCATGCATGCCTCCACGCAGAAGACGCTCTATCTGAGAATCGAAACTGGACAGCATCTTACTGTGAGGCAACAATGCTACCGCAGCACCACCAGATCCTGATAGTTACCATGAAAAATATATGACAGCATAAAACATGGTTTTCTGTAAGTGGTGTTGTTGAACAGCTTTCTTGAAGGTATTCACTGACTTTTTTCAATGGAGATCAGTGAAACCATTTGTTAAATAGCTTGACACTCTAGTACAATTTTATATAGGGATTCTTCTATAATAAACAAAAATAATATTTTGGCATTTTAACACTTCAGTCGTGTAATTTTTTTTTAAATATGGATAATAGACATAATAATAATTTGAATAATTTTCTTCCGGGAGGGGATGAATCATTGAATATTGAGACTTCTCAGCTCAGATTTTTTGCTTTGTTCCTCACAATGAACCTGATATGTGCTTATATCCTGTAACACACACATGCCCAATCATATCCTATTCCTAAAGTGTAGTAATTAGGTTAGCACATAAGTGCTAACTCCTTGACCTTAAATATGGCTGCATTTTAAATCATATGTACCTTAAGCCACTTATAATGATAATTGCAATCAAGACAATTAAATGGTTAGAACTATAGGCTTGTTAACAGTCATTCAGTTCCACATACTTTTATGGGTTGACCGAAACTAAAGCAAGTCTATGTGAAAAGTTTATAGTTCTCATTATAATGTGAGTAAGATAAGTATTAATAGTGTAGTAACATGGAAAAGTCCACAAAACATATAGGGTTCCTGAAAAGTAACAAAACAACGAGCCTATTGAAGCCAAAATTTTGATAAAAGAAGATTAATAAGCTACAATATCCAAAGGTTTAGCTCTTTCGTTCCACTGAAATGGAAATTCATCAGAACAATTCATACACTCCTATCACCTAAATCAACTAAATGAAGTGTGCACACTTTTCCCTATTTTACAAATGAAGAATTTGAGCAATATTAGTTATTTTGTATTATTGTTATGTGAAAAAACTTTATATGAAAGTTTTAGAAATGTCATGTGATTTTAGGATGATTTTTTTTATTTGTTCACTTGGGTATAAAAGTGGTAGTTGTTTCGTTTTGTTTCATTCTTGGTTTGTGTAACTTGGTCATGTTCCTGAAAAGTATTTTGGCTGGCTGTTAAGTACTGGGATGTAAAGATGCACCCAGATTCAGACTGAATGAAATATGGGTATGTGTCTAAAACATTAAAGCATATACAGTATTTCACATGACTGCAAAAGTTTGAAGACGGATAGTTTGTGTCACAAAAGGAAATATTGTCAGCCTAGCTATCTGGAATTTTGTAAATAATTATATGTCGTTTGTGAATATTAATATGATTTAAATAGAAGTGCGACAGAGGGAGATACTGCCAGCACAGCTGTCTGGAATTTTGTAAATTGTTATGTGTCATTTGTGAATATCAGCATGATTCGTATGCTTGTGTTACAAATGTATTAGAATTGTATGTCATATAAGATGGTTTGCATAGACATGTGCTGAACAGATATGTTGTAGAGTACTCAGCTTAAAGATGTATCCACAGTGTACCCTACTGGAAAAGAACAGAAATGTATATAAACTATTGTAACTCTGTAAATGTATATACTTTAACAGTAGGAACTGGCACATAGAAGGGCGGTCGCAGTGGTGCAGCAGTTAGTGCTGCCGCCTCACAGCAAGAGGTCCTCTGGTTCAATCCGTGGCTGGGCAGCCTTCTGTGTGGAGTCTGCATGTCCTCACTGCGGTCACGTGGGTTTCCTCTGGGTGCTCTGGTTTCCTCCCACATCCCAAAGACATGCTGTAGGTGGATTGAACATTCTAAATTGACCCTAGGAGTGACTGCGTGCATGTGTGTGCCTTCTGTGGAAGGTTGGGCAACTCGACACCGTAGAACTCCACTACCAGTCATGAGCAGACAGGTGATCCGCTGTGGTGACCCCTAACTGGGAAAAAAAGTCAAAAGAAGAAGAAGGAACTGGCACATAGAAGGCTAACTTCCAAAAACTTCAGAAAAATAGTTGAAATGAAATTATTTTATAACTACAAAATAAAAGAGGTGTTATCTTTCAGTTTCAGTGCAGCAGGTTATATAATGTCGAGAACTAGAAGTTTTTTGTATTGTCTTTAAATGTGGAGGAATGTAAATTATTTTACGACTTCCACCATTTGCCAAAAGATCTAAGGTTTATGTGTCTTCACAGGAAGATGCTAAAATCAATGGTTATGAGCCTGGGAACTGATAGTCAGATGACCAGAAATGATGTCATGCTGCCAGCTACCCCAGCAGTAATATCTGAAATATTAATTTAAGAACTATCCGAGAGAGAGAGAGAGAGAGAGAGAGAGAGAAAGACTGTGCATTCTGTATTTGTCTTTGACCTGACAACATCAGCTGGAAAACCCACTCAGGGTGGTGGGAGGGTGGAAAAGGAAGCCAGCAAGTAGGTGTATTTGAGGATATCCCTGCAGATGTCCTGATAGGGAATGATTTTGATAATGCAGTACCATGTGTGTATGTAGTGACATGCAGTCAGGCTTAGAGACAAGCATGTGGGTCTGGTAGCCTGGGAGGGACCCAGACAGACCACAGACTTGAAGCCAGGACTGGTGTGGTGGTTACTTCAGAGAAGGAGCTACCCTGTAGCTGTAAGACTTAAGGTGAGGCACAGCTGCTTGTGGGTACTGATGTTCCCTTGGACAGAGTGACTGCAAGGGCAGAGGTGAGTAGTAGTACCCAGGCTGACAGTGAGACACCGCTATCATGGGATGCCAGACTTCCTGTGGAAGGGGAGCTGGGAAGGGTTGCAAAGAGAGAGTTGAGACAGGCTCAGCTCTCAGACCCTACATTACAAGGCCTAAGGGAGGTAGCCAGTGAGGCACCTGATTGTCAAGGGAAGGGGAAATCTGTATACTCGGACAAAGTGTTACTGTATACAGGGTGGACCCCTGAGAGAGGGCTGGAGGGTGACAGGGTACAGCAGTTGGTAGTGCCCAGAGCCTACCATCTGAGACTTCTAGCTATAGCCCATGACACTCCCTTTGCAGGTCATATGGGCATAATGCATACAAAGAGATGTATTTTGCCGAACTTTCATTGGCATGGGATTTCCAGAGACGTAACAGGGTACTGCAGGACCTGTGGGCAGTGCCAAAAAGTAGGCAAGGCAGGGGACAAGGTCAAAGCTCCTTTGATGCCTTTGCCTGTGATTGAGGAGCCATTTCATTGGATAGCTGCGAATATTGTGGGGCCTCTGAGTACCCCAAGTTCCACAGGGAAGAAGTATATCCTAGTGGTAGAAGATTATGCTACCAGATACCCTAAGGCAGTGGCACTGTCCTCTATTGAGGCAGAAAAGGTGGCAAATCCTTTGTTAGAGATTTTCAGCAGGGTAGGTTTCCCAAAAGAAATACTGACTGACAGAGGTGCCAGTTTCATGTCAGACTTGCTGGCTTGTCTGTGGAAGCACTGTGGGGTGAAGCACCTAAAGACCACCCCTACCATCCCCAGACTGTCTGGTAGAGAGGTTAAATTCTACACTAAAGACCATGCTACGGGCATTTGCAGACGAGTTTAAGAGGGTGTGGAACAAATATTTGCCCCATCTATTGTTTACTTAGAGAGATGCCTCATAAATCCACAGGTTTTTCACCATTTGAGTTGCTGTATGGGCATAGGGTGAGGGGAACTCTAGATGTGATTCAAGATGAGTGGAAGGGTGAGTGTGAATCCCACAAGGAGTCTGTTGTGATATATGTCCTAAACCTCAAGACAAGGCTCATGGAGCTCATGGGTTAGGCCCAGGAGAACTTGGCAGAAGCCCAACAGCAGAAAAGGTTCTGGTATGACAGGAATGCTTGAGCTATAGAGTATGCTGTAGGGCAGCAGGTAATGGTTCTCATTCCTGTCAGACACAACAAACTGCAGGCAGCTTGGGAGGGACCCTTCAAAGTGGTAAGGAAGGTCAGTGGTATTAACTATGTGGAAGAACTACTAGGCAGGAGGCAGGGGCACAAACTGTACCATGTTAACATGATGAAACCTTACCATGATAGGGAGGCCCTGGTGTTAAGTATTTGCAGTACAAGGTAGGAGGATTCTGACAGGGAACTATGGCTACAAGGAGCCAGCCAGTCAACTCCCAAATTACTACAGTAGCGCCTATGGTTGCAGGCATGTGATAAGACAGTGCAGTACTGTATTGGTGTCAGCAATGCCAAGACGGCTAGAATTTCCGGACAGGGTATGGGGTAGTGTATTCCCAAATAGGTTCACCCTCTCAAGCAACATTTATCAAGGGTCACTTGAAAAACATGGTGGAGTTTTTTTTTTGTTGGGGGGGGGGTGTCACAAAAGGAAATAATGTCAGCCTAGCTATCTGGAATTTTGTAAATAATTATATGCCATTTGTGAACAATATAATAATTTATGTAGAAGTGTGACAGAGGGAGATACTGCCAGCAGAGCTGTCTGGAATTTTGTAAATGGTTATGTGTCATTTCTGAATATGAACATGATTTATATGCTTATGTTACAAATGTATTAAAACTGTATGTCATATAAGATGGTTTGTACAGATGTGTGCTGAACAGATATATTGTAGAGTACTCAGCTTAAAGATGTATCCACAGTGTACCCTACTGGAAAAGAACAGAAATGTATATAAACTATTGTAACTCTGTAAATGTATATATTTTAAAAGTAAGAACTGGCACATAGAAGGTTAACTTGCAAAACTTCAGAAAAAATAGTTGAAATTAAATTATTTTATAACCCACATAATAAAAGAGATGTTATCTTTCATTTTCAGTGCAAGAGAAGACACAATGTCTAGAACTAGAAGTTTTTTGTATTTTCTTTAAATGTGGTGGAATGTAAATTATTTTATGACTTCCACCATTTGCCAAAATATCTAGGTTCTATTTTTTTTCGCAGGTAGATGCTAAAATCAATGGCTGTGAGCCTGGGAACTGATAGTCAGATGACAAGAAGTGATATCATGCTGCCAACTACCCCAGCAGTAATATTTGAAATATTAATTTAAAATCTCTGAGAGAGAGAGAGAGACTGTACATTCTATATTTGTCTTTCACCTGACAACATCAGCTGGAAAATACACTCACCACATCTGTCTTGCCTTGCTATGTGTAAATAAGTCTAGGGTACAGTAATTTCTCTTAGATATAGTTAGGAATATATTGAAATATAGCGTAGATGATTTCTTTATTTATTTGAGACTGTCCTGCAATGTTGTTTTAAATATTCCCTGTGATTTTGAACTCTGAAGTAACTATGATTATTTTCTGAGTATTTTCTTCTTCTTTTATTATTTATTATTAAATGTATTTAAACATTTCAATTGTGGCTGATCTGTCTAAGAGATATTTAAGCTTTTAAAGTACTTGCATATCTATTTGGGGACACTGTGCAGGCCACTCCTAATAGCTTTGCTCTTGGTCAAACTACCATTTGTATTAACAGTAGCATTACACAGTAAATTTAGACACCTTTTTTTAAGGGCCTTAAAGTAGCTGATAAGGACTGGCTGGTGCCAGTCCAAACTACCTTTTAGTCTGGACAAATGGGGGCATAGCTAGTAAACCTGTGCCAGCCTTGCCCAGGTGTGTGTGTGTGTGTGTGTGTGTGTGTGTGTGTGTGTGTGTGTGTGTGTGTGTGTGTGTCAGCTACTTGGGCAGGGACACAAAGCAATGGTTGTGCAGAGAGGGTGCTGGAGGTCTTGGCTTGGCCACTCAGCTGAGATCTCAACTCTATAGCTGTGTCAGTGGGGAGTCTTATTGGGGATGTAGAGAAAGAGGGAGAAACCAGACCCAGACTAACTGTGGTCTCTGTGTGCTCTTAAGGGAATTTGCACTTTACTGTGTGTGTACTTGTCATCTTAGCAGTGTGTATGTCCCCAACTGTTGCCAGTGATGAGTATCGAGGCTCCTTGATTATTGGGCCAGTGGTGGGGCATCACAGTTTTGTTATGCATTTTTGCACAGGGGTTAGAACAGGAATGAGGCCATTTTATAGCAAACAAAAAGTTGGCAATGGAATGATAGAAACTTTAATGCATTTAAATAATGTAGGCTGGGACATACTGGGCTCTGGATACCAGACAAATTGAAGGAGCTGCGCTGTCAAAAGTCACATAAGCAATTGTTACAGGTTAATATTTGATGTAAGAAATGGCACAACATAATTCCTGCAAGAATTTCAAGTTTGATCATTCAAAGCACACAAATGGTACAACATAATTCCTGTAAGAATTTCAAGTTTGATCATTCAAGGCACATGATTAGCAAATCGTGTACATATTTTAAAGAAACACATTTACAATGGTCATTTGTGAATAATATAATGATCTATGTAGAAGTGTGACAGAGGGAGATACTGCCAGCACAGCTGTCTGGAATTTTGTAAATGGTTATGTGTCATTTGTGACTATGAACATGATTCATATGCTTGTGTTACAAATGTATTAAAACTGTATGTCATATAAGATGGTTTGTACAGACATGTATGCTGAACAGATATGTTGTAGAGTACTCAGCTTAAAGATGTATCCACAGTGTACCCTATGGAAAAGAACAGAAATGTATATAAACTATTGTAACTCAGTAAATGTATATATTTTAACAGTATGAACTGGCACACAGAATGTTAACTTGCAAAACTTCAGAAAAAATAGTTGAAATTAAATTATTTTATAACCCACATAATAAAAGAGATGTTATCTTTCGTTTTCAGTGCAACAGGAGACATGATGTCTAGAACTAGAAGTTTTTTTATTGTCTTTAAATGTGGCAGAATGTAAATTATTTTACAACTTCCATCATTTGCCAAAAGATCTAAGTTCTGTGTTTTCGCAGATAGATGCTAAAATTAATGGTTGTAAGCCTGGGAACTGAAAGTAAGATGACAAGAAGTGATGTAATGCTGCCAGCTACTCTAGCAGTAATATTTGAAATATTAATTTAAAATCTCTGAGAGAGAGAGAGAGAGAGAAACTGTGCATTCTGTATTTGTCTTTCACCTGACATCAGCTGGAAAAAACACTCACAACATCTATCTTGCCTTGCTATGTGTAAATAAGTTTAGGGTACAGTAATTTCTCTTAGATACAGTTAGGAATATAGTGAAGTATAGCTTAGATGTTTTCTTTATTTATTTGAGACTGTCCTGCAATGTTGTTTTAAATATTTCCTGTGATTTTGAACTCTGAAGTAACTGTGATTGTTTACTGAGTATTTTCTTGTTCTTTTTTATTTATTATTAAATGTATTTAAACCTTTCAATTGTGGCTGGTCTGTCTAGAGATATTTAAGCTTTTAGAGTACTTGCATATTTATTTGGTGACACTGTGCAGGCCACTCCAAATAGCCTTGCTCTTGGTCAAACTACCATTTGTACTAACAGTAGCATTACAAAGTAAGATTGGAAACCTTTTGTTAAGGGCCTTAAAGTAGCTGATAAAAAGTGGCTGGTGGCAATCCAAACTACCTTATAGTCTGGACAAAAGGGGGCATAGCTTGTAAACCTGTGCCCTCCTTGCCCTGGTGTGTATGTGTGTGTGTGTGTGTGTGTGTGTGTGTGTGTGTGTGTGTGTGTGTGTGCATGTGCGTGTGCGTGTGTGTGTGTGTGTGTGTGTGTGTGTGTGTATCAAATCCCAAAGTGTGTGTGTGTGTGTGTGTGTGTTTATGTATCAATCAAATCTCAAAGTGTGTGTGTGTGTGTGTGTGTGTGTGTGTGTGTGTGTGTGTGTGTGTGTGTGTGTGTGTGTGTGTGTGTGTGTCAGCTACTTGGGCAGGGACACAAAGCAGTGGTTGTACAGAGAGGGTGCTGGAGGTCTTGGCTTGGCCACTCAGCTGAGATCTCAACTCTATAGCTGTGCCAGTGGGGAGTCTTATTGGGGATCTGGAGAAAAAGGGAGAAACCAGCCCCAGACTAACTGTGGTCTCTGTGTGCTCTTAAGGGAAACTGCACTTTACTGTGTGTGTACTTGTCATCTTAGCAGTGTGTATGTCCTCAACTGTTGCCAGTGATGAGGATTGAGGCTCCCTGATTACCGGGCCAGTGGTGGGGCATCACAGTTTTGTTATACATTTTTTGCGCAAGGGTTAGGACAGGAATGAGGCCATTTTATAGCAAACAAAAAGTTGGCAATGGAATGATAGAAACTTTAATGTGTTTAAATAATGTGGGTTGGGACATACTGGGCTCTGGATAGCAGACAAATTGAAGGAGCTGTCAAAAGTCACATAAGCAATTTTTACAGGTTAATATTGGATGTAAGAAATGGCACAACATAATTCCTGCAAGAATTTCAAATTTGATCATTCAAGGCACAGAAATGGCACAACATAATTCCTGTAAGAATTTCAAGTTTGATCATTCAAGTCACATGATTAGCAAATCATGTACATATTTTAAAGAAACACTTTTACAATGGCCACTTGTAAATAATATAATGATCTATGTAGAAGTGTGACAGAGGGAGATACTGCCAGCACAGTTGTCTGGAATTTTGTAAGTGGTTATGTGTCATTTGTGAATATTAACATGATTCATATGCTTGTGTTGCAAATGTATTAAAATTGTATGTCACATAAGATGGTTTGTACAGACGTGTGCTGAACAGATATGTTGTAGAGTACTCAGCTTAAAGATGTATTCACAGTGTACCCTACTGGAAAAGAACAGAAATGTATATAAACTATTGTAACTATATAAATGTATATATTTTATAGGAACTGGCACATAGAATGTTGCAGAATAAACAGTTGAAATTAAATTATTTTATAACCCACATAATAAAAGAGATGTTATCTTTCATTTTCAGTGCAACAGGAGACATAATGTCTAGAACTAGAAGGTTTTTTGTATTGTCTTTAAATGTGGTGGAATGTAAATTATTTTACAACTTCCACCATTTGCCAAAATATCTACGTTGTATATGTTTTTGCAGGTAGATGCTAAAATCAATGGTTGTGAGCCTGGGAACTGATAGTAAGATGACAAGAAGTGATGTCTTGCTGCCAGCTACCCTAGCAGTAATATTTGAAATATTAATTTAAAATCTCTGAGAGAGAGAGAGAGAGAGAGAGAGAGAGAGAGAGACCGTGCATTCTGTATTTGTCTTTCACCTGAAATCAGCTGGAAAAAACACTCACCACATCAATCTTGCCTTGGTATGTGTAAATAAGTCTAGGGTACAGTAATTTCTCTTGGGTACAATTGGGAATATAGTGAAGTATAGCTTAGATGTTTTCTTTATTTATCTGAAACTGTCCTGCAATGTTGTTTTAAATATTTCCTGTGATTTTGAACTCTGAAGTAACTGTGATTGTTTACTGAGCATTTTCTTGTTCTTTTATTATTTATTATTAAATGTATTTAAACCTTTTAACTATGGCTGGTCTGTCTAGAGATATTTAAGCTTTTAGAGTACTTGCATATTTATTTGGTGACACTGTGCAGGCCACTCCTAATAGTCTTGCTCTTGGTCAAACTACCATTTGTACTAACAGTAGCATTACATAGTAAGATTGGACACCTTTTGTTAAGGGCCTTAAAGTAGCTGATAAGGAGTGGTTGGTGGCAGTCCAAACTACCTTATAGCCTGGACAAAACGAGGCATAGCTAGTAAACCTGTGCTAGCCTTGCCCAGGTGTGTGTGTGTGTGTGTGTGTGTGTGTGTGTGTGTGTGTGTGTGTGTGTGTGTTTGTGTATAAATAAAATCTCAAAGTGTGTGTGTGTGTGTGTGTGTGTGTGTGTGTGTGTGTGTGTGTGTGTGTGTGTGTGTGTGTGTGTGTGTGTGTGTGTGTGTATGTGTGTGTCAGCTACTTGGGCAGGGACACAAAGCAATGGTTGTACAGAATGGGTGTTGGAGGTCTTGGCTTGGCCACTCAGCTGAGATCTCAACTCTATAGCTGTGCCAGTGGGGAGTCTTATTGGGGATCCGGAGAAAGAGGGAGAAACCAGCCCCAAACTAACTGTGGTCTCTGTGTGCTCTTAAGGGAAATTGCACTTTACTGTGTGTGTACTTGTCATCTTAGCAGTGTGTATGTCCCCAACTGTTGCCAGTGATGAGGATTGAGGCTCCTTGATTACTGGGCCAGTGGTGGGGCATCACAGTTTATTATACATTTTTTTGCACAGGGGTTAGGAGAGGAATGAGGCCATTTTATAGCAAGCAAATAGTTGGCAATGGAATGATAGAAACTTTAATGTATTTAATTAATGTGGGTTGGGACATACTGGGCTCTGGATAGCAGATGTATTGAAGGAGCTGTCAAAAGTCACATAAACAATTGTTACAGGTTAATATTGGATGTAAGAAATGGCACAATATAATTCCTGCAAGAATTTCAAGTTTGATCATTCAAGGCACAGAAATGGCACAACATAATTCCTGCAAGAATTTCAAGTTTGATCATTCAAGGCACATGATTAGCAAATCGTGTACACATTTTAAAGAAATACATTTACAATGGCAGCTTTTGTTTCAAGTCAGTTCTGTAGTGGTTGTGAAACTGAAATCAATTGTGTAAGACTACAATACTTTTTACCGAAGATTTTCTTCCTTTATCCTTTGGTAGGGAAATAGTACCAAGAGTCATTTAATGGACAGAAGAAGATTAAGAAGTCCAGTGTCATGTGTAGATTTATAGTGTGGTATGGTGAAAACCTCAATGCAATGCATTACAGGGAGCTTGAATGTAGTGGTGGTCTTTATTGTTGTCCAAAGTTGTAATAATGACAATGCCACTGGAATTATTTATATGACATCTGTCAAAGAAATCTGTCTGATGCAGGATGAATATGGTGCAAGAAGGTTTGCACTTTTCATGATTAGAAAATACAAACAAAGGTTCTTCCTTTAAATCTGGGCTTGTCCAGTGGTAGAAAGGTAAGGTGCTAACCTATACTCTCAATAACCCAATTTTAAATCATGGCCTGTGCATCACAAGGTCAATATGAGGGGAAACAAAATAAGAATCATTTTTTAGGGAGAAGGTATGATTCTTACTAATCATAAAAGGGTCTCCTGATGCCCAGAATGAAAAATCTAACCCTAGCTGCAAGTAGGAAAAACAAAGTAAATAAAATAAGTAAAATAATTATAACCTGCCAGCAGTGATCTGCTATTAAATCTGCCATAAAAGCAAATCACACAGTTTTGCACCATGCTTTACATACATCTCATGCTGGATATTGCACACATTGCAAACTGAATATTAAAAACATTGCATGCTGGATATTATTCATACTGTGTTCTGTATATTTGGAATACAGGAAGCAGGTTATCAAAATGAATGTCCACCAGTATTTGCAGATGATGACCTAGAAGGATACCCTGCAAACTTGTTTTCACCCCCATCACAGAAATTCAGTGAGGTTATACTTATAAAGAGACTTTACCCTACTGGGTAATGTGTGACCTATCCTGATAAATGCTGGAACAAATTGGCTTTTAAGGAGTCCATGCAGATTGCAACTAAAGGTTAAGTGAAGCATTAGGAAATTGAACAAAAGAAAACTGAACTCCAGATAGCAGACACTAATGAGCTAGCTCTCACCTTTGACACAAGCAGTCACTACAGATAAATGTAGTATATTAGAAGGAACACAGAAGAGTTTGACCAGATGTACAGGAGGTGGTCTCATACAAAATTTAAATGAGTTGATGAGTTTAAGCACAAAATTACAAGCAATTTACAGGTTTTAAAGAAACCCATAGCTTAATTAAATGGCAAATTTAAACCAGCTAATCTTGCAGTGGGCATTGTTTGTTTTGATATCATTTTATATATATATATATATATATATATATATATATGTGTGTGTGTGTGTGTGTGTATATTGGAAACCCAAGTATGGTATTCTAATGCAAATTCTGTATTCTAGACTTTGCACCTTTGAAGTATTCCAGTAACCGCACTGAAATAAGACTATGTTGAGAAATTTTGTGGAATTACATAATGATAAGGGCCAGTAGTATTTTCCCTCCATTCACTTATATTTGAACAGTTGCCTCCTATTAGATCCTAGGAACTTTCCACACTAAAAACGTGAATATTCTTCTGGTAGAGTCAGTTCATGCAGCTGGGCGGCCACAGTGGTGCAGCGGTTAGCGTTGTCGCCTCACAGCAAGAGGTTCTCTGGTTCGATCCTCGGCTGGGGTGCCTTCTGTGCAGAGTCTGCATGTCCTCCCTGTGGTCGCGTGGGTTTCCTCTGGGTGCTCTGGTTTCCTCCCACATCCCAAAGACATGCTCTCGGTGGATTGGACACTCTAAATTGGCCCTAGGTGTGAGTGCGTGAGTGTGTGCCTTCCGTGGAAGGTTGAGCGCTGGGCTGGCAACTCGACACTGTAAAACTCCACTGCCAATCATGAGCAGACAGGTGATCCGCTGTGGCGACCCCTAACCAGGAAAAAGCCAAAAGAAGAAGAAGAAGAGTCAGTTCATGCAGCTGATGACTGAGAAATTAAATTTTGTAAGTAAAATAACCGAGTGTAACAGGTACCTCTTAACAGCATTTAATATATCTAATAATGAAAAAATACATGAAACATGTACATTTCATTGTTTCTGGATTCTTTGTTTATTACAATAATAATTTAAGCCAGTCATCTTAAAGTGAGAAAAAGTGAATATATAATCCCATGAATGTCACCTGGAAAACAACTCCTAAATTAATATTAATTAGGAAAACCCAGCTTTGATTTTATATGATTAATTCTATATCCATATTCTTGAACCTTATTTAGGATGGCTCTAATAATAGTTTCCTAAATTATTATCTGGATGACTGTCAGTAAGTCATCATCTACATAAACATTTAAGGAATGCTTGCTACTACTACTGCTAGCCATTCTTGCAATTTACCGTATAAGTAATATAACAGAGGATGAATTAGAAACTTAGCTAATAAGACACACTTATCTAATTCTGATCTTTATTTCTATAGTGTTTTCCCAGCTAATAATAACATTAATTGATCCATATGTATTTCTATATTTTTGTATTATTTCTATATATCTGCCAGGTAAACCTTTGTACTAATATAATCTGTAAACTTTGTGTTTATTAAATCAAAGGCTATTGTCACATCATAAGTTGTAAAACTAATATGACATGAAAATTATTTCGACACAATAATGGAGCAACAGAAGAATTTTATTTGTATTTGACAAGTATCTTGGCAAAACTAAACTACAGACAAAACAGTATACTGTCAAGACCAGATAATAGTTTCATGTTTAAACCACAATTATTTTCTTTAAACTGCATTTAATACCGAAGGTGAATGACAGTGGTCAGTTTTATCACTCATCTTACCATCTTTTCTAATTAGTGTCATATGTGCATATTATATTACTAGGTGTTGCCCCATTTGGAATAGTAATAAGAGAGCATGTTCTTATATCAATCATTGTCTGGTCATAACTAAGTTGTTTGTGTCTGTTGTACTGACTGATGATTTACAAGAATGGGTCAGTTTTTATATGTTTACTTGAAATTGCCAACTGATGTAGATCCATTAAGAGTTTGGAATGAGTAATATGCCTTGCAGAACTGCTACTGTGGTTGTATTGCAGATGACTTGGGTCCCACTTTATCTCAAGTGTAGTGAGAATTGGGATGGATTTGATTAAGCCCCTCCCATGTGAGGGTGCAGAGCAGCTTGCTTCCTGCAAAACAACATTGTTTGAGCATGTTTTATATAGAGGCATTGTAGATGAATTTTCCTTTCAAAAATGATGGTTCCATATTTACTTTCATAAGTTTCCCTTTGATCACTTATTGATTCTTTTTAATATGTACCTGTTTCTCAACTTTTCTGAAAAAGAGCCTTTTTCACAAGAGTATCATAAGAGCATTTGTTACAGTGTAATAATTCCTATGTTTATCAATGTTCGATATATATATATATATATATATATATATATATATATATATATATATATATATATATATGTGTGTGTGTGTGTGTGTGTGTGTGTGTGTGTGTGTGTATGTGTATGTGTATATCAATGTTTGTACCTTGCTTTATTTATTTGCCATTGAATACTGGGAAAGTCTGACAAGGTAAAGCCCCTTTTCAGCAGATGCCCATGGAAAAATTGCATAAGCTATCATTAAATATGTAATATTTAGCATTCATGTATAACTTATTAAGAGATCACCATGTTACATGTACTATACAGTATTAACAGCATGTTAACCTTAGATGCATCTGTAGAACATAGTATGTACAGCATGTAAATCCCTCACACATCATCTGAATGCTCAGCATTATTTTACAGTGTATGTATGTACTCCCACTAATTTTAGCACACGGGTAAAAATATGACACATATGCATATTTTATCTAAACAGTTACGTTCATTTGAGGCCTCTAGCCATGAGGTTATAATAGTAAAAGCATGAGAATTGTTTTAGATTTATTTGATTTGACTACATGAGGAAGGGACATAGTGAAGTTGGTACAAAAGCAAGGCTATTTTATTGATAAGTATGGTTCACTGGGATTGTAAATTATAGATGGGCAAAGATTTAGAATAAGAAAGGGTGTTAGAAGTGGAGCTGTTGCAAGTGCAGGGCCATTTTTGTAAGAGATACAGCTTCAAGGAGGTTATAAATTGCAGATAAGCTAAGATATTTCCAGTATTGTCTGAGGTTGAGATATAATGTTTAGCAACATATGCAGTACTCATTATGATTTTTAGATTTTTGAGTGAGAACTAGTTGGCTTAGTGAGCACAGATATCTTGGGGGGTACCCGTTTAGTAAACAGCTGGTGGTAGGGCATCTGTTTGGAGTGAAAAGGATGCTCTGCACAGTCTAGGCTCCAGCCATTTAAGGGAGTAAAGTATCACACAGTGATATGTTCATTTAAAGTGATTATTATGGCCTGAGTCATGGCTGAAAATGAAAAGTGACCTTGGATCAGTTTATTTACCTAATTAAAATGTTAAATAAATCAAATAAATACAAAATACATCAATGTAAATATATCAATATAATAATAATAATAGTAATAATAATAACTGAAGCAGATATGGGGTTAATTCCTCAGAAATGCATTTAAAAATTTCAGCAAACCATATATGAATGCTTGGATTTATATTATTTTCTGCATTTTAATTATATTTCAGTATCTGCAAGTGAAAATGTAGTACCAGTTAGCTAAAAAGATAAATTCAGCCATGACCCACTGACTTCATGAACATTAGTGTTTCAACAGAACAAAAAAGTTATCCAAAAACCAAGAAGGCAAACAACTCCTCCCTTTGTCTTATTCTTTGCAAGAGTACAAGACCCTAATACACACTCAGACTTATATATACCAACTCCGCAGTCACACTTACTCAAAGAAGGGAGAAATCATGAATCATTGCCACCACACAATTAAAAATCTCACCAGCAATGACTCCCTAAGGAGAAAAGCATTTGGTGTTATGCTGTTCAACTTTTTTCCTACGAGCTACTGATGTTCTAGGAATTTCTCCTTGAGATTGTGTAGGGAAGTCAAAAAGATCTAGATGTAAATGCAGGATTGTCTGACCAGTCAGTCTAAATTTCATTAGTAACCTAGTATAAATTATAATAGTTTTAAATTATTGCTTATATACTATAAGATTTACCTTTGCTGATAAAATAGCTCCTTTTCTGCAGTCTTTATTGATGTTATATAACTAATGTCTCTGGTTCTCCTATGCTGAGATGCAAATAATGTCCTCCTTTTGTCACAGTGCAAAAAGGTGGACTTTTTTCATTTTTTAACTTCAGCAGTTACAGCTGACGATCAATACATTTATATTTTAGATAACATTTTCTATACACTCTCATATTTCTCAAAGTTTAATGGTAAAATGTTCTCTATTGCTTTGAGTGTCTCATCCATTCCAGGTAAAGTTTGTGGTAATAATATCCCTGCTCCTAGTCTAAATATCCTAATTCTAGAAATTTAAGATGCCATGAAAGTATCCTGATTATTATAAAAGAAATAGATTCTAATGTATTATTTTCCTAAAACTCTTTATAACATTTCTCAGATATCAGTACCTAATAAATAATTTGTTATGAAAATATCTCATAAGTCTGACAGCTTGATTTTTTTCATGTATACCAACATCTAGTCAATGTGTAAATATGGAGAAGTAACTAAAATACTTTCTGAAGTAATAAAACCTTCTGAAGATAATGAAGTCAGTTCACGTGGCAGTGTGGCACATCTGTAACATGTGAAATATGTTTGTAGCATGATACTGGAAGATTTTAAATCTTCATGGATCAAACAAATCTTATCTTTCCATATTTCATGCAGCAGTTTTCCAGGGAAATTTGGTATAATGAATTTTATATTTTATTATTCTATGTAATTCAGAAGATAATGTAGCACACCAATCCACTATCAGAATAATATATGTACCATTTCAACATCTGCAAACCTTTCTTTGTTTTTTAATATGTGACTGACACCATATTTAATAAAAAGAAAGTCTGATACAAATGCAATCTGACCATATTTTATGTTGAGTAGTAATATCCAACCCTGCATATCAAAATGCTGATTTACAATGTCAGTGTAAAAACACACTGTTCAAATAAATTTAGAACCCCTAATTTTATCACTGAATTATTTTATTAGATCTTTTATCCAATCATATCTTAATCTAATAAGTTTGATTTGTCTTTATCAGTATGCATCTCTTGTAAGCAAAAAATAATTGACAATCTAATTTACTTGTAAACAAAGTATATTCTTTTGATGTTCAAGGAGTTTGCATTAAGCAAAGCCGTATCTGAGCACATAAGGCAGAATTACCTTTTTATGTATTGCTCTATCATAGTTTTCTTATTCACATAAGTCATTAGATAGTAACACTGATTAATGTGCCAGAAAAAAAAGAAAACCAAAGAAAAAAATGAATATGATAAAAAGTAAAATCAGCAAATCAGCAAATAAATCAGTAATAAAATGAATGGTCCATAGCCTGAGAGACTACTGAGAGACTGCTATGTAGGTGTCCTTGTTGTCGCTTAGAAAAAAAATGAAAACTATATGCCTATGACAGTATTTCTATTTGTGCTTCTTTGGAGCATTGAAAGTTGTTGGAATATCTAAACAATCTTCAGATTCACTGGAAAGACGGATTTATTTTTGATTTATAAAATCAAAGATGAGAATATGGAGCATAGCATTAAAGAAACGAACTGCTAGAAATAGATTTTTAAAAAAGTAACTTTTACTTGTTTAGATCTTTGTCTCTTGCAAATATCAAGGTCTCTCCAAAAGTTTCTGAAAGTATGGCGACCATTTTTTCTGGACATGTGACTTTAGTGTCTACGAACGTGTCTGTGGCATTTTTCTTTGAGTGCCTGCCATTCCAGTTTTTTTTTTTTTTTACTTATTTTACAGTTAATTTTGTCTTTTAATGACAAAAAAAAAAATTTGGATTCATTTCTACCTGTATTTGCATTTCTCTGCTTGCTGTGGCAGTTTAGAACCTGCAATGAGTGATGGATTCTGGATAACTAAAAATTGCAAACTGCACAAAACTTGCAGGAAGCTGAAGCTGCCGTGACTTTTACTGCCCTGCTTGACACCATATACTGTTTTCTAGAGCTAGGTTATGTATCACTTTCTAGGCACATACAGCTACAATAACAAATTAAAACATCAAGGAGCTATGATGTAAGCAATTATATTCCTTATAGTAATGGCATGCACTCTGGCTTTATGATACTTCTAAAGGTATACTACACTATGCATTACAATAACTGCCTCAACTCTCACCAGGACAAGTGGTTAGAAAATAGATGGATGGATGGACCACAAGTTGGTCTCTCCATTATGATTCAGTTAAATAACATATTTAAAAGTGATGCCTTCTTAATATCACCTTATTGTATACCTTTATTTATTCATTAGTTTACTGACTACAAAATTAAATGCACAATTGTTAGTCTTGCTCTGGTTCTTAATTTTAGCAGTTCCGATTAGCCAGGCTTAGCTGTATCTCATTTGCTTATTAATCCATCACTACTAAAACAAACTGCTGCAGACATCTAAGATGCTTTCCGAGTTTAAAAGTGCATGTTCTGAGGACATTTAGTGTTCTTGAGCAATAGTTAACAAGAGAGGGTCTCCGATTTTAATTTGAGATTTGTACTGCTCTTCTTCAGATTTATACGGGATACCTTTCTGAACATTTTCTTCCAGGTTCAATACTTAACAACACACTGTTCACATTTATTTAACTCTGAAGTCCTTTTAGGATGTCTGTTTACATTGCTGGTACAGTAATGTGTCTTTTATCATATGATACTACTTTCCTGGCTTTGGGAATATTATCTGCTTTGTCTGGTCACTTTGTTATGTCTTTTAGTGCAGGCATTATGTTTCTTAGTTTCCGCAAAACAATAAAAAGCAAAAAGGCGTCGGGCCGCACGATACCAGGGCACTTCTATGGGCTAGGCTTGCAAAGGCTCTAGGGCCATTAGCCTAGTACTCACCTATGAAAACAAACTATTGTTTCCATGCTAACTAAAGTCTCACAAAACTCAAATGTAACTTTTTATGTGCGACTTGTAGACCATTTCCGACAAGTTTAATGCACAATACTTTCTAGAAAGGCAGAACTAATTGATTTCTGGTTATTTTGTTAATTAAAGGTTAGGTTGTCCTGTAAAATAAATAAATAATGAAAAGCATGACAATTAGTTGAAAAACAAATAATATACTTTGTATCTATGCCCTTGTTTAACACCAAAGTGGCAACCAACATATTTTGATGGACTAAAAACAAGTGAATAGACCAGAGACCATTCCACGTAGTGCTACTGTCTTTTGTCAATGAATTTTACTATAACAGGCATATTTGAATTTGTAGGTCCAGCTGAAATTTAAAAAAAAAAGGTCAAACACAGGACGTCTGTGGCGAATCAAAAAAATGTTCAAGCAAACTAGAGCTCAAAAAATGACGATGTTTCTTTAAAATTGAAGACTACCAGAGTTCAAACTAACTTGACTGTCCCAGTGAAGAAAACTATTTCCTCCATTGATATCTGCACATCCACATAGATATCACATTTGGTATTTTTCCACACTGTCTATAAACTGTACCACTAGAAGCAACATTTTTGTTGTGAGACCAGTTATTATTTTAAGTGACTTGTCCTATTGTTTTGATTAGAACTTGCTGCATTATGTAAACAACACAGCTGGGGTTTTTTTCTGCTAAATCAACTGTTTTACAGTACTGAATATTTCTGTTTTAATAATAAGCATGAGAAGAGGTCATAGTAACATGCATTATTAATAGTAGTGCTTATTTTAAATTCATATGATCTTGTTTCCTGCTTGTTCTATAGTGTAATCTTTGTTTGTATATATTAACTACTTATTTTTACTTATAATTTATTTTATTTTGGATTCATTAATTGAGGTAAAGCACTGATCTATTTAGGACAGTTTTCATGCCATCCCATAGAGGAGACAAAAACATATGTGAAAAAGAAACAGAATATCTAATACAATGGCAGAAGTCAAAGAGAAAAGTCTTGAACTACTTCACAAAAAGATGAAAATCATTGTGGAGAACCACAGATGTAACAAAACTGCAGCAATGATGGATATAGCCGACTTGACTGGTTTAGTCTGTCAGTTATTTCCAATTTATACCATAACCACAGATCCAGAGATCTGTAGAAATTCCTTTGGCCTGCAACATGTTATCTAGGATGTTAATGATGAACTGTTAAATGCAAACTAAGCCTGGCTGCATATCCTGAACTGCTACATGAACACATAATAAATATAGATTGAACAAGACTAGCCATTACCTAGAAAGTAGTTAGTAAGCATGTCAAAGTGTCCTCACACCTTTGTTACCTGAAACAGCTATTACTGTCAAATACAGCATTTTTTTCTAGCAGAGGCAAAATGCTGCAAATTTCTAGTGGGAGGAAAAACTAAATTCTGCACATTCCTTTAACCAAAGAGAGTGTGAGGAATTAGTAAATGTGTTCCCTATGAGTTGCTTTTTAAAAGTAATGGAACAGCCGAACACTGTTTTACTGTGGCTAATAAACTTCCAGGGTAGTAAACTCCAGCTCTCACTCCAAATGTTGTTTTAATCCCTTTTTATATAAACATGTTGGCATACTGTAATCCGCAAGGAGTGAAATGTTACTGAGGTTAAAAAAACAAAAAGCTGAGATGTGGGATTGAGCCTCCTCCTTTCTTTTCAGCTATGAATATTTCTTCAAACAACTTTCAATCTAGCATTAAAAAAATAAAGATGTGTTAGGAACTAAATAATTTCTGTATCAAGAGATAAAGTTTAACACCAAGGGATAACTGATTTGCATATCAGTGCAGATCACTACTGAAGCCTTGCAAAATATAAAACATTATGCCATGAGAAGGATGGATTCTGTCATATAACAAGTGCATATTACTACAGACCCACAGGTACAAAGTATGAATATGCAGAAATGTGAGCACTACAGAAATGGATGGAAAACTGAGCTTGAATAGAATGGGTGGTAGCTACATGAATGGGCCGAAGCTAATTAAAGAGACAGGAGCAAAACCATGTGGCTTCCAGACTACGTAAACTTACCACAAGTAACATTTAGAAAAATATATGTGATCCAGTTGGTCAGAGGTCTCCATAAGGTCTAAGAAAATGACGGTGGAGCATCACTCTTCTCACCGCCTCTCAGAAACCAATTATAAAAGTATTTGTCAAAGCCAGATGTGGGCTGCACTGGTGACTGATTACAGCAGTATGGTTATAGACAGAGAAAGAGAGAGAGAGAGATAAAGAAAGAATTAAAAGTAGCCTATATCGTAAATTTTATGGTGTTAAAACTACTGAGAATGACTAGGTTTCCCACCTGTAGGGCTATGTGAATTGAATTTCTGCTTCTCATTTCCCTATATGTTTCATGTTTGATACTGTACAGTATTACTTTTGTCTGAAACTTAACATTGCAGTCTGTGTCCTGATGACTAAAGATGCGCATTCTTGACTCACGCACTACACACCAAAAAGAAGGGTCTGCTCGAGGAAAGGAGTAGACACGAAAGTCATGCAGCCATAGAGCAAGGCAAACTCTCAGCCCTCAGATTTAATTCTACATTATGGTTTGTATGAAATATGTAACCTCACAATTCCTTTTTTTTCTTCCTCTTACTGTAGTTTTAAAAAGCATCACTACTGCAAGCTCCTACATGGAAAGCATTTATTTCCAGCATGGCAGCTAATTAGGTGAAGCTATGAAAACATCAAGGTCCCAGAGGTGGGACACCAGGAACAGATTCTGAGGGGGTTTCATGACCTGAAACTATGATGTGCTGTAGTGACTGCTATCGTTATATGAAACAGATAATGGCTGTGTTGTGATCATACTGTTGTTAAGGAGATCACAAGTCATGGAGGGCACCAGAAACAGCTGATGAGCACCTTTGTCAGGACAGCAAAAAAAAAAAACTGTGATCTTCGTATGAAGAGTGGATGATGTTATAAAATGCTCAGGTGCTACAAAGACAAACGTTTGTACTAAAAATTCCTTGACAGATTGTATCAGTAGCTGTAGAACTGTATTGGGGTCCTACAGTAGCCTGTGAAGTAATGTACTGAAGCAAGATACCTTAATTGTCAATGAGCAAAGAAAAGGGGCCCTTTCTTCTTCTTCTTCTTCTTCTTTCGGCTTTTCCCATTTAGGGGTCGCCACAATGGATCACCTGTCCGCTCATGATTGGCAGTGGAGTTTTACGGTGTCGAGTTGCCAGCCCGGCACCCAACCTTCCACAGAAGGCACACACATGCACGCACTTACACCTAGGCCCAATAGTTTAAAACACATTCCTGCTACCCACATTAATGCAGCAGGAGCCAGAGACTGCAATCCTACATGAAAAACATTATGCCTGGATCCCTGGTCAATACATAAGGAAAATAAGCAGGAAAGTTAATGTGGAGAACCTCCAGTAAAAATGGTACAGGCTGAGAGGCATGAGATCACATATCACACTATCATCAGTAGTGCAGTGATCTGCAGAACTAAAGGGACTTTGTTATA